>NC_071509.1:84722430-85025460 GCF_027887155.1 Malaclemys terrapin pileata | reverse complement strand
GTGGATTGTGAATGGCAATCTATGATTGCTGTACTGCTATGGCAGTATACCTTGATTAAATGCAGAGCAAAGCTAAAGTAAAAACAAAACCATACCATGGTAACCTAACCTAACTGTCCTTGCAGACTGTGTTTATGTAAGCGCTGACCCTTTTAAGCTATTCTTCTGATTTAAAGAAAAACTTTGAAAATTTATAAAGCATAAAATAATGCTGTTTGATTCCCCCTCCCATACACACACACAGGAAAGGCTATAAATTTGCCACCAGTTTTGTCCTGTGTGTTCTCCACAGAGCTTAGTCTAACAAGCCATAGGTGCAAATGTTGAGATCTTTTCCCAGCATCCATATCAAGTTCAAGTACAGAAGTTTAGTTCTTTGACTCCCACCTCCAAGTCACTTGTCAGTAAAAGGTTGAGCGATTTATTGACCACCTCTGGATGCATACTGTCAGTGCTGAAGGAAATATGAGGGAGGGTTGTCGCTACTGTTCTGGAGCTCATTGATAATGACATACCTGCCTCTGTCACCCATTACCCATACTACAAACTACTTAGACCTAACTGAAAAATCAATAGCCTACTTGCACTGGTTCCTGTGGCTGCCTCCTTTGATTGTCAGCTCCTGTCTAGGGTCAGCACTTACATGAAAGGGGCTGTGACTGCCTGATGCTTTCAGGACAACCTAACGATATGAAACTAGCCAACAGAACAGTAAATTCTGTCTCCCTGCCCTCCTCATCAATTAGGCTTTGACTAGGCTTGCCTGTAGAAACCTGACCTTTTAAGTTTAGGTGAATATGGACTAGCTGAACACACCATTGCCCTCAGCACTGAGCCAGGAAATCCACTGACAGGTTAAACAAAACAGAAGGTTGTAACTGTCATAATTTGCATTGCACTTTCACGCCAACAAGGGTGTTATCAGTAGGGGCAAGCCCTGGAACACACAACTCAAGCACCCCTAAGTCACCCTCCTCATAAATTTTCAAGTGAAGTGAGATAAAACATAAATTCACAAATGACCATGCAGTTCAAGTCCCACTTTCTTTCAAGTTAGCACTTTGGAAACCCACCAAGTGCATATAAACAATTCCCTGGATAGTCACATTGATACTCAAATGCCACTAATGATGAACTTCCACATAAATGACATAAGTAAGTTATGCAACCACAACAGTTAAAAACCTTTAGGTTTTTGTTTTTCTTAATTATATATGTATATGCACCTATACATTTTACTTACACACGTAAGTATATATGCATATATAATTTAAAAATCCCCAAAGAGCTCTTTAACGGTCATGGTTGAGTAATTTTTACTCATATGTTGGAAGTCCATCATTAGTGGTACACCTCTACCTCAATATAACGCTGTCCTCGGGAGCCAAAAAATCTTACCGGTATAGGTAAAACTGCATTATATCGAACTTGCTTTGATCCACCCGAGTGCGCAGCCCCATCCCCGAGGAGCGCTGCTTTACCGCATTATATCCAAATTAATGTTATATCGGGTCGCATTATAGAGGGGTAGAGGGGTATTTGCATACCAATGTGACTAACACAGGATAGAGTTTAAATTTCAATACATCCTCTTTTCCTCCAAAGAATATTAAATATGAAGCAGAGAAATAAAAATTATGTAATCTTAGATCTGAAATGACGATCTGAACTATTTCCAGTAAAGTTACATTAAGTGTCTTTAATAATTGCTTGTATGTAAATTAGAAAAATGTTAATACCTGAATGCCTGCTAAAACAATTGATTAAAAGCAAATGAGAATATTTGTAAACATTTTCTCTTAGGTGTTCCCTGATTACTGACTATCAGTTTTCAAAAAAAAAAAAAAAAAAATTTGGTGGCCACGGTGTGTTCATTCTCAGTTTATTCCTTCCATTGAAACTACCCATCTTTATATAAACACCAAGAGGCCACAGGAAGGCCATATATTTATGTTAGGGTCCACTTATGGAAGTGGAACAATGGAACTTCTTCATACAACAAAAGGATGAGTCAGTTCTGCAAGCTACTTTTATTTAACTCCTGTGTATTCTAAAACTTAAAGATGCACTCTGCTGAATAGCTATGACTAACACCTTTTAACGTAAAAACGAAACTGAATCTCCAAGATCTACATTAAGATTGCAAGAAATAACGTACTTGCTGCTTCTAATCCCTGTAACTTCTGCACCACCCTTTTTCTCCCCCAATAAAAGATTCAACACCACAAGTTGAAATAATTCCTTATTTAAATAAATGTTACAAATCCTGCTGACTGTTTGGCTTTCTGAAGTTAAGAGCTAGCTGGTAACAGTCAAATACTTTTGTAAATTTTCTTCTGATCATCTTAATACAGGTCAGTCAACAAATGTAGGTTATATCATATGAGCTTTATTGAGGTTAATTTATAATAAAAAGGAAAACAGCTGAATATATGTTTCATTAAGTCCATAACCTCCAAACAATTACATAATTTTAATGCATGAATATTTTTAAAGCTTAATATTCTCAATGGTTCTAATACATAATAAAGCAAAGAAAGCACTGATCTTTGTAACTATGTACACAGTTCTGTTAAATACAGTTAAACAAACAGTTACAATTAATACTGCATTCCAAACGAACTACAGAGCAAACACTGGTTAAAAATGGTAAACCTAATTGTGTCTGGATGGATCCCTTTAGAGACTTAATGTGATGATTAACTATGCATCTGGTAGCATGTCAAGTCCTTTTTGTGTGCCTATCTGATAGTGAAGTGAAAGGGCATGGACAGTGTCCAGTCCCAGCAAGCAAATCATTTGAAAGCAGTCATAGCCATAGATCAAAGATTTTTCACTCTATCCAGAGTCGATTTAAACCCACCATCCCAGCCCTGTGCTGCAGACAAAACCAGTTAGAAAATTAGAAAGGCTCCTTAGGATCCAAAGATAATAAAGGAAGATAGAAGTGAAAAATGCAGAAAAGAAACAGACGGGCAGAACCTTGATATCCATAGGCCAAGACAGCTGTTTTACATCCTAGTTTTACTTCAGATGGTTAAAGAAAAGGAAAAGTTTCCATCCTTTAGATCACCAAATATTATTTCAATTAGGCTATGCAGATGGCTTTTATACATTATTTGAGCCAATATAGTTTCCCCTTCCCCCGCTATAAGAAATGGCACATAACACTCTGCATATCAATTTTATCTCATTCATAAAGTTATAAAGAGAGCATTCTCTGTATTATCATACTCCAGTTCTTTTGAAACAAAATATGTATCTCAACAGGAAGTGCTACAACTTAATGCTCTCATTAGAAATAGCATGAAACAAAAACGATGTGATGATTTTATAAACAGCAACATTTTATATGAAAATAATTCTTTGGGAGGGCTGGGAAGTCAATATTTTGAGGTAAAATAAGCAAAAACTAAATTAACTTTTCGCTTTTTAACATTTAAACCATATAATATCTGAACAGGGTTGTTTTGTTTTGCTTTCGTAGTATTCTAGTTGTTAGACTGCTCAAGCCAGAAGCTTATAAAGAAATAGAATTTTTAGTCAAAGTTATATATCTTCTATATTGTATGCTGATTTACAAGGTCTTAAAAATAGCTTGTTGAATAGTGAAAAACAGTACATTTTAAGCACACAACACAAATGGGCAATAGTATTACAGGGAAGAATTGTGCCCCCTAACTCTGTCTCATATAAACTACATTATGGAAAATTATTTAATTATTTTAATCACAAGAATAGCTTTAGTCTATGTAGTAGTTTGGGAGGGAAGTACTTCATGCTATTTGTATTAATTGACCCAATATTTTCAAAATGTTCAACATATGTACATAAATTAGAAGCTTTTACTTTAAAAGGATCTGGAAATTGAAGCTGACAAATATTTAAAGCTTTAGATTCAGAATTCTAGGTTGATTCAGAAGTAAAGAATGCTGCATCTCAGCCAGCTACATGAAGGTTCTGATCATAGAAATAAATCAATGTCCTACCATAAACCAAGCTGGGCTACTGTCTGTGGGTGTGAGCATCTGCACATACATATGTACATTTCTGTATGCATCGAAGATAATGGATGCAATCATCATCATACACAAATTGATAATGAGGAAAGCTAAGTCAGGATACACTCTAGTTGAAACAACATTCTACTTGTGCCATACCCATTTTACTCAGAAAACCCACAAGTTACTTCCATGTTGAATTTTTTTTAAAGGATTCATTTTCATTTAATGGCATTTTAAGAACTGTGACCTAGAATATTTCTATACACCATGTACTTCAGCAATCTTTTTATAACTAATTTTAAATTACATACAATTCTAGTTCAAGTTGACAAAATCTTGGCATTATCCATACTCTCATACTTCTATACATAAGTGGACATTATGATTAATCAGTTATTTTAAGAAAAAAACAGCCAAAACTCTAAATATGGTTAATCCAATCAGATACGTGTGCGCACCACACCCACACATCCAAAGAAAGTAAGGCCCACAGGATGTTCTAACAATAATAAAATGTTATCAAAGTATTAGAAATGTTATTCTATAGCATAATTTGTTTGACTTCTGGCAACCAAACTTTTGATTTTACCTGATAGCCAGCTAAACCAAAGTTTAAACCAAAAAAGAACCTAGTAGCCAAAGCAATCTTTTAAAGCTTAAAAAAAAAACAAAAACATCACTGCTACTCATCAGAAATAATAAGCTACATTTAAAGTAGGCAGAAGTTATTGGGAATTATTAGCGGTATGACTCAATGTATGATTATTTGATGAACACCAGATTATGTAAAGCATCCTGTTTACATTTTAAGATTTGACAGCTAAGAACATATATTCAAAAAAGTTACTTTAAAAATATTTGGAAGTCACACCATCCACAAGTGTAACCTAATTAAGGTTTTATAGACATTTATACATTATTTAACAAGCATATCTTCCAGTCTGTTTACAAAACAAGATTTACATATGTTCATTAAAGGTTGATGAGGTGCATACATGATATCTGCAGTAATTAAACATCTTTTGTTCTTCCACATAAAGAGTGCATTACAGTTAACTTAGTAAACACGTCCTTACAAAAGATCAGCAGATAATGAAACCAATCCACAATTGTAAAAGGGAGATGCACACTGTATTCTCTAGAATGTAAACAGGATTATAACTGTCAGACCCACAGAAGTATTTACTATAACTATTAGCTTGATTTTGCTGTTGAGAAACACAATATGCACTACTGAATCATTTGTTTTTAAATCCATACATTCCCTGCAGCAGTTCAGGCTCCATCAGCAGTGCAGGAATGTATGGAAATGACAGGCAAAGGGCATTAGTTCCTTTCCCATACTGTTCTTCTATAAATGGAAGCACAGAGTTCTTCTGCAAAGCACTTTAATCAGAGAATGTTTGGAGCCAGATCTTCAGCAAAATATAAAATGATCAGAAAATTAAGTTCTACGAGCAAGTCAATTATTGTATTTGCCTCAAAACTGGTTTCTTTATACCAAAGGATGGACAGGAAATCCAAAGCCATTACCTATTAAAGAACTGGAATATATTCACAGTGCATCACCTAGTGAAATGCCAGTTGGTCTAGAATGGGGTGTGTGTGTGTGTGTGTGTGTGTGTGTGTGTGTGTGTGTGTGTGTGTGTGTGTGTGTTTCACACTCCACACACAAAACACATACTTATCATCCCTCTCGTGACCACCTGTTTCTGCCTCTTTTTGTTTTTTACGTCAGAAACAGTTTCATAATCCCATGTCAATGTCTTCACTTAAAATTAAACACTCCATTAGTTTTGTATTAAGTAAACTTGTAAATAAATTGTTTAGAACTAGAAAGCCTTTTGAAATATGTAAGCTATGCTATTTTAATAAACTGACTAGTCAAACAAAAATAAGCACATTAAATCATAATCCAATAAAAAATTGGATGGGTTACCAGTTCTACGTTCTAGTTATTTTTCTCTACTGTAAGAATGATCTCGCGGTTTCTTCTGCTCTATAAAAAACAACTTCACATTTGTAAATAATGCATATCCTCCCACACAATACGTTTAGACAAATATATTTAAATACACAAAGGTTTTGTTTGTTTTTAAGTTTAAGCACATTATAACATTGTCATGGTTATTAGATATGTTAAAACTGTATATACCATTTACATGTCTACAGGGAGGGAGAGCAAAGAAAAGAGCATACGTTCCCCAAACAAAGTCCCCTTTCCAATATCCCTCACAGAAGCTCCTGCTAGCCAAACACTATTGCTCCAGGCAGCAGCATGCTGATGTTGGCACTGCCTAAACCAAACAAACACGATGTTTAACAGTCAAATAAAATGTCCCGCAGCCTCCCTAATGAATTTGTCAAGGACCATCAGATCACCCCCTCCCCTGCCTCATTAACTCAAGTATGATGAGACGGATTATAACGAGAGAATACAGATCAATCCGTCTGAAGACTTCAAGTGGCTTTTAGCCTTGAGAGTTTCTCTCTCAGGCACATACACTCGGTCCTTTTAATAGAATACAGTATCTTCTGCTCTTCAAGGGGCTGCCACTTCGTTTTATACATCATCAAGGAGCTGCTGATGGACTTCTATACTAACATACATAAAAGCAGAGGTGACAAGGGCTCTTCAATTACAGCCTCCTCGGATACTGTTTCCCCCTTCAATTATTCATTCCCGGGAAGAGCAAATTCCGCCACAGATAAAGCTGCTCTTAATGCAATGCGGCCGCAAACGCAAAGACACAGGAGAAAGGGATTTCACGTGCATTATTTGCTGGAAGTGTTTAAGTTTATTGCTCAAATGATGTTTCTAATTAGTGCTAGGGCAATAAATTAAAGTCGGCTTTTGTTTAACTGATTTATTATTTACTAGAGCTTCGACCCCAGACAGGGAAATTGGTAATGAATTGTTTTTAAATCAAAACACTAGTAACCTTTTATCATCAGTCACCTTAAAAAGTAAGGGGAGACGGGGGAAATCGCTGGCTTCTTTTAACCTTAAAATCTAGAAGTGCCTTTCCCTCCCGCAACCCCGGGGCGACCTGATGGCATTGTCACTTCTCCCGTACACTCGACACATGAACCATTAATTTCTGGGCTACAAAATCCCTGCAAGAGGTCAGAGCTGAAATTCTGAGGCGCCTATCCAAGCAGCCAAAGCTTATGGAATCAGGATGCAAAGCTATGCGACGGAATGGGGCAGAAAAGGAACATGAGAACCGGCTACTGGAAAACCCGGTGTGATAACTAAGAAATCGACAAACTGCTTAGGAAAGACATTTGTTTGTTAAATGGATTTCTTAACACTCCTTTCATTTATTAGGAATAGGAGCAGAAGCCCACAGGGTGCGGCCGAACTATGTGTGGGGTCCTCTAAAATTCACTCCACTAATAAAAAAAAGCCACAGGGTAACCTGAGAAACAAAGCGACATCCTCTCATACTCTTCCCTCCCTCCTCCTCACCCCCCGCCCTGCCCAACAATTGCTCACTGCTAGGTAATTAACATGATATGCCTTACGTCAGGATGAGTTAAAGAAAAAAATGTATTGATTTGTAAAGTCCTTTATTATTTTTTATTAGTAAACTACATTTTCCATCAGGACTACGGACTCCAGATCGTGGATTTGGCTCTTTGGTGTCAACTACCCAAGCTTCAGAGTGGAGAATTACTTTCTTATATGTGAACACACAACTACTACCGGGAGTCATTGAAAACGCCAAAGAAATTTCTTCATCCGAGTTCTATGACTTGTTTTCTATAACCCGCCCAACCTTTCTTTCTTTCCCGGAAGTTACACTGCTAGACGCCTTTACTGGGTTTGTTTCAGATCCAAAGAAATCTTTAATCCGTACAGTGTGAGGAGGATCGGGTGGAGAAGGGGGGGAAAAAACATGATTGAAGCACCTGGTAAACTCCCCCGTAGCAAAAAGCATCTCCGTGCCCGAATCCCATTTATCTAGTCACCATCATGGAAGAACGGAGATTCCGCACCCAAAAACTTCCTGAAATACGTGGAATTGGTGATGATGGAGACGGTGCCTACAACTACCACAAGCAGTGTGATCCTGCTGCTTTTGGGCAATAAAAAGATGATTTATCCCGAGAGAAGAGGTTGTAGCCAGTACCAGAGCAGGGCACATTATACATATTTTATACAATAGGTTTATTATCGTTCACAGACATGTTCCTAATTTAAATACACGCGAAAAACAGACGGATGATATATTTTATTTATTAAATCTCAGTCTCTGTATTCCAACAAAGAAACAGATAAACCAAAAGAACCAAAGAAGGACAAAACTTCAACGTTTAAGAATTTTTAAATTGAGAATCCTAAGTGACCAGGTTCAATATGTATAGTCTATCTAGGCTTCCAGAAATATAGGAAGAATAAGGCAACGAATTTTGACGTAACCTTTAAAATATTTGAGAAACGTCTGGAGATAAACAGAATCTCCCTTTCTCACATAAACGTTAAAGTTCAAGGCAAAGACTCGATTTGCGTGCTGATTATTTATAGGTTCAATGTAAACTGCAGCTCAGTAGCGTAAGAGATCTTGATTTGCACAGTACTAAGTAGGGTGTATAAAGTAGGAGTTCGTTAAGAAAACATACCTAAATATCACCCAAAGAACGCATAATATTAAACAGAATTATTGTACTTCAAAAATAAGATTAAAATAATAGAAATATTTTTATTTTAGCTACTTCTCCGTTGATTATATTAGTATTAGTTGGCGTTTCTGTACTCTAATATAAAATAAACTGCATATACATAACTGCGTAACTATAATTTTATGTATATTTGACTTGGACAAAATACAAACTTTCGCAAAAATATAGTAAGCTTCAATTTCAGATAGTTCAATGCTGTTATTTAGAAGGGGGACAGAGCTTTATTGCACAAGATTTATCTAAATTAATCTGACGAGGAGTAGTAAAACAGGGTGTACTATTCTGTTCCAATGACAGTCTCACTTTCACTGCTGCAGACCAGCGTTAGTGGAAGATTTATGTTTGCAGCAAAGTACCACAAGTCGCCCTCGCCCCTTCCTCAAAAGACACCAGCATTACTGCTACTTCTCCTTGCAACAACCGGGTGGAAAAGCAAACTTAATTTCCCCCCATCAGGCTTCCAAGTAAAAGTTATTCAGCTCATAGGCAGTTCGTTGCATCTTTTTCTCACACGACGTTGTAGGACGCATACACAGACTGCACACCTTTCTGAATCAATGCCACTCTTCCCCCCAGTATTTAATTCCCGCCAACTCCAACACCGAGTAACTCATATAGACCATACTCTTTTCCCTCTATCCTTCTATTGATGGGGAGGCGGGTGTGTGTTTGTTTGTGCGCGCGCTTCTGTGCATGTTCCTTAATATCTCCTCTTCCCTCCCCCCTCCCCATATGCAGTAGCAGCGGCTTCCCTGCATCCAACATGCACATAGCCTGCCTCGGTGATTGGCTGCCCCTCTGACAGCTCAGAAGGCGATTGTAGGATCTGGAACTCCACCCCTTCGGCAGGGCCCTGGGACCATTCATAAACTAAACAACACTCCCGCAAATCCAGAGACACACACGCATACCGAGGAGGAGAGGCGCAGAAAGTGATAGTCTCTACGTGCAATTTCAAGGGTTGAGGGGGAGGAGGAGAAATCCTGGGCACCCCTCCCTGCTCAAACAGTCTATGCAAAAAAATATTGATATATATATATATATAAAACTAAAGAACAGGAATGAATGATCACAGACCAATGGCAGCAGTCTACGCCTGAAGACAGAGAAAGCCAGAACCGGGTTCAGTCAACGCCTCCAGCAGGAAGAAAGAAATCAACAACATCCCTTGACAGTCGGCGAGAGACGCAGCCAAACTCATGCACATCTCTGGTGGTGCCATGGTCTGAGAGAGTTTTCCCTCTTCCGCTCTTGGCATTTCTCGCATTCTTCTTTTATTGCGTGCGGTTTTCAACTTCGCCACTGCTCGGCTGTGCTGTGGAGACCCGCTGCGAGTCCCGGAGAGAAGTTTTTAAATGAACTGTTGAACTATTTGCGTGTGGGAGGGTGGGTGGCAGCGCGCAGAGGCTGCATACAACACGCCCCCCCTCCGCACACCGAAAAGGCGGCACATCAAACTTTGCACTTCAGAGATTTCCCCTCCGTCACCCCCATCGCCCCATTCCCATCGGCTGACAGTTGCATGGTTTTTGTTTTTTTAAAATCACCACCATCACCCACTATTTTCTTTACTTGTGTTTGGGGCGGAGGGGCCGAGTGCGTGCGTGGGGCGGGGGTTGGGGGGCTGCAACTTGGCGGGTGCCCTGTGCAAAGCTGCAGTCACCGCTAAAGCATTGGATCCCTCAACGTACTGCGAGAGCCCGGTCTATAGCCCGGACCTGTGCCCCAACATGATCGCCGCCCAGGCCAAGCTGGTGTACCAGCTCAACAAATACTACACGGAGCGCTGCCAGGCCCGCAAGGCGGCCATCGCCAAGACCATCCGGGAGGTGTGCAAGGTGGTGTCGGACGTGCTGAAGGAGGTGGAGGTGCAGGAGCCCCGCTTCATCAGCTCGCTGAGCGAGATCGATGCCCGCTACGAGGGGCTGGAGGTGATCTCGCCCACCGAGTTCGAGGTGGTGCTCTACCTCAACCAGATGGGCGTCTTCAACTTCGTGGACGACGGCTCCCTGCCCGGCTGCGCGGTGCTCAAGCTGAGCGACGGCCGCAAGCGCAGCATGTCGCTCTGGGTGGAGTTCATCACCGCCTCGGGCTACCTGTCGGCCCGCAAGATCCGCTCCCGCTTCCAGACCCTAGTGGCCCAAGCCGTGGACAAGTGCAGCTACCGGGACGTGGTGAAGATGATCGCGGACACCAGCGAGGTGAAGCTCCGTATCCGGGAGCGCTACGTGGTGCAAATCACGCCCGCCTTCAAGTGCACCGGGATCTGGCCGCGCAGCGCTGCGCAGTGGCCCATGCCCCACATCCCCTGGCCCGGCCCCAACAGGGTGGCCGAGGTGAAGGCGGAAGGCTTCAACCTGCTCTCTAAGGAGTGCTACTCGCTGACCGGCAAGCAGAGCTCCGCCGAGAGCGACGCCTGGGTGCTGCAGTTCGGCGAGGCCGAGAATCGGTTGCTGATGGGCGGCTGCAGGAACAAGTGCCTATCGGTGCTGAAGACCCTCCGGGACAGGCACCTGGAGCTGCCCGGCCAGCCGCTCAACAACTATCACATGAAGACTCTGCTGCTGTACGAGTGCGAGAAACACCCCCGGGAGACCGACTGGGACGAGGCGTGCCTGGGGGACCGGCTGAACGGGATCCTTCTGCAGCTCATCTCCTGCCTGCAGTGCCGGCGCTGCCCCCACTACTTCCTGCCCAACCTAGACCTCTTTCAGGGCAAACCGCACTCAGCCCTGGAAAGCGCTGCCAAACAGACCTGGAGGCTAGCCAGGGAGATCCTCACTAATCCCAAAAGCCTGGACAAACTATAGGGTTAACAACACAGTGATAAACCCATTTACAAACTTTTATTTAAACAAAGCAGCTACAACAAAAGAGGCAGCGAAACAAACTTCTAAAACCCCACCTGCAGTTAAGCATTTAAAAACTCTCAGACATTTACAAAGCCAAAACGATCACCTCGTTGCACGAGAAGAGACTCCCCTTCCCCCTTTTTTCTTCCAATGTGAATTTTTTAAAAGTCACACAAAGAAGCGATCGGACTTTCCATCATCCAAACAAAACGCAAGGTACATTTTCAAATAAACGTATAGTCATTCTTTTCTTATTCTTTTTGTTTGCCTGAATGTTGTCACCAAGTGAAAAAAATTATTTAACTATATGTAAAAAATTCTCTTTAAAAAAAGTTTTACTGATGTTAAATGTATTTCAGTGCCAAGGTCAGACTGTGCCCCATATTGAATTGTTGAAAACAGTAATAAAAATATTACTTTAACTTTACATTGACTTTTTTGTGAATTGTTCTTAAATTCAGGCAAGTAGAGAGATTTTTCTCCGCTTTCAGAGAAAAAAGGATTAAAACAAAAATAAATGGCAGACTAATCACAATATTGAACTGGTGCTTTATCTATAAATTCATCATAGTTTTCTAAAGTTTATTTCAATTCTTTTCAATTAAAATAGAAATAGACTGTACTTAATGAAAAAATAATTCCCATTCATTCTTTGGTTGTTTTGCTTTCTGTCACTTGAAACTTACTCTCTAAAAGTTTTAGGAATATATGCACCATCACATAGCATTTTGGCACAGTTTTGACAGAACTAGGGCGGAGTATTTCTATAATATAATCCTTAAAATATCTTTATTGTTTTTAATTTAGTTGGTGAAACATCACAATCCGTTCCTATTTTGTCCTGTAAAAATACATAGATATTTGCTTTATTAAACAAGGGTTATTCAACGATCAGTTTTACTTTGAAATGAAAAAAGTATAAATCTTCTCTGAATAATAAACAAGCTTAAATGCAACTATTAAATTTTTTCTAACAAATATTTGTTTTCTCTGGTTTTTAAGTATAACATAGAACTGCAACACAGCAGCACTGCGCACAGGGCATACACCGGAAAGGGGAAAACATGCTGTTTTAAAAGAAACCAACCAATTTTATGTTCAAACATATCGATCCTTTATACTTGGGTTGTTTTTGTTTTTTCAAACGAATAATAGCTGATTTGCCCCTAAATTTCGGCTATAGTGTTTTGCTCCAAGTTTTCTAAGGAAGGTTTACATTTCTAAAACTTTACTGGGAGATTTTTTTATTATTAATTTTTATTATTTGCTTTAACGTCCCGAAATATTTTGAAGCTGGTTTGGAGCATTTCAAATTCCTTTTCATACCCTTTCAGGCCGATGCAAAATCTTGTTCCAAAGAACTACTTCCGCTTCTCTGTGGACGATCCGGAAAGAAATAGCCTTTAAAGTTTGAGTTGGTTTTGTTTTTAAATAAAAAGAATTTTAAAACAACTTAAAAGGTAACTATAAAGTAAAACTGAAACCACTTCGAAAACAATTGTCTAGTTTACGTCGTGATCACAGCGGAATACACATAATGACGCTATAAAATGCTTATATAAAATCGTCTTTAATTTCTACCTGCAAATTTACTCATGTATACTCTCATCAGATCAAATTATGGAAAAGCAAAGGTTCTGGGATTGTAAAGTCTTAAAATGTTTCACTGGCTTTTTTTTTTTTTTTTTTTTTTTTTTAATTCAACAGAAGCAGACAGCTTTTCTGAGCATGAACCTGGCTCACCTGACAAAATGGGTTTAACTCAGTGCTTGTAGGACTACTGTGTCCTTGTACAAACAATCCTGGAGTAACAATATAAACTCTGATCTTATCACTACTGGTATTATCTCCACTGCAGGTTTTGCTTCAAAAACTTGTCACAATGTTTTCTTTCCCAGTAGGTCAGACAAATATACATGGAAGTTGAATGTATCAAACAGATAAAGACTCGTTAATTAAACAGGCATTCTAAAAAAATGCAGAATTGGGATTTTTAAGGGCATATTCTACAAAACTCTGGCTACAGATATCAACCTATAGTAATATGGGGTGGGGGCAGGGAAAATGTCAATGATTAAAGGAAAGTTAAATTGTATCTGTGTTTGTCTTTAAAACAAAAGCATTATAGGATTAGTATTTAGACCACTACACAATGGGAAATCAAGGAGCGTCTTTAAAAAACAAAACTGAATTCCACCCGCTAACTCCCCCTCCCTCCCCCTCCAAAAAACCCCAGGCTAA
This sequence comes from Malaclemys terrapin pileata, assembly GCF_027887155.1. Taxonomy (NCBI): domain Eukaryota; kingdom Metazoa; phylum Chordata; order Testudines; family Emydidae; genus Malaclemys; species Malaclemys terrapin. Next base: position 85,011,677 of record NC_071509.1, on the reverse strand, counting down.
CTCAAAACACCAACAGACTGCCTTTCTTATAGGAATCCAAGTCTCCCTGTTACAGATTTAGAAGTACAATTGGTCTAGAATGCCCATTCACACTTTGTGAGAACAACCACACATCCAGAGAGAAAGCAGATTAAGCTAAGGGTAGTCCCTGTAAGTGAAACAGGATGCAGTGGTGAATGTTCCAAACTGTATTAAATGATCCTACATGCTAAATATGGAACAATGCAAAACAGTGGAGCCACATGATTTTCTTTTTTCACATACAAAGAAGGAATCAGTACATTTTTTGAATTAAGACTCTGAAGATGTTAGATGACATTGCAAGTACACTAACACGTTAATGCTAACTATGTGGTTTTGCATTTAATATTGATATCATTTTTTTGCCAAACAAAAGAGTTTAAATTATTTTAAAAAGATAATTACTCACCAAATAGGCAAAGATTTCAAAGGTTTACAAATTTCTTCATAATATTGTAAACTGTTTCAAAGATATTTTGGCACAACCAAAGGTCTGAAAAGTTAATTTACTGTACCCATATAAATTCATAGTTCCAGTTATCTGCACGCCACCCCACGTAAATGTTTTAATACATAGATATGGTAAAATCCATTAACTCTTTCCATATTTATAATACAATAAGAGCATGTGTGTAGTAAGAAGCCCACACATCTGTTACTATTTTTTAACATTATGAGGATTATTCAAATGCAATCTTTATAGTACTAATTTCATACTGTGTGAGAAAGTTAAGCCCTCAAACTGAATTTTACTGCAAAGTGAATCCAATTTTAAACAAAAAATTGCTAATCAGGTAATTAACTCAGGTAACTCAAGTTTATTTATATTAACAAGGCTAGTCATAAATACATTTTAAAGGGGAAATAACATTTTCTTGATTATGATAAATACAATGCACTGTAAAATCTGCTATATAATAATGGAAAACAGAAGCACTGCAAAATGAAGAGGGCAGCGAACAGAGTATTATGTTATATTGGCATTACATTAAAAAAACAGGAAAGTAAAACAAAGGATTCAGCTAGCAGTTTTGTTGAACTTTCTAGTGTTCACACAGGCCTTGTGATCCAAGATGTCTTTATTTAGGATGCCTCCCTGGAGCTTTATTCCAACAAGCTAATTAACATTTGAGCTGGATTTGTCCCCTCCACTTATATGAACTTTGCTAATGCACATAGTCACAAACTTAGAAAAACAGGAATATTTGTGACCTATGGGGTAATGGAGGTTGGATGGAGAATTAATGGTCATGTAATTTGTCACCAGAGGGTGAAGGTCAACAATCTCTTACCTTGGGGTCGATTTTCTTAAAACTGGGATCTTCTTCATCTACCTCAAAGCAGAGTTCAGAAGAGGTGATGGAAAGAGTGCCCTTCACTATTACAGAAGGGGCCACAAGCTGTGCTGGTGTGCACAGGCTAACTGGACCTGCCAAAGGAGCAAAACACCAATAATGAAAACATCCAAACAGATTACACAACCTTGCACAGAAACAAGCATAGGTTATTTGTTTTCTAACCTCAAAATACAAGGTAAAAAGCACCAGAAATCTTAGTTTAAAAAAGCAAACTGTTACTCCAGAAAGTACATGTCGCAGACTTGCGGCCTCTCTTCATTGCCAAACACTAAAGCAGCTACAGCTGCAATTGATGCATAAGCCAGATAATACACCTATCTGGCTTATGCAGATAATACACCTGCTGTATTATCTGTATAGATCTAGTTTTATTCTGACACATTTCAGTTTTGAAACCATAGCCATATACCTCCTGGTTTAAATAATACAGTAAGTGAAGACTTGAAATCTTAACTTCAAATGTGTGCAATAAGAACTTAATGGGTTTCAATAAAATTCTAAGAAGATGAACACAGCAGTCTGGGTTCAAAATTGTCTGACTTAACCTTGTAAATGTGCTCCCACCCATGAATGCTGGAAATCTATTGTTAAAATTAAATAGTAAATACTAGGAATTGTAAAGTACAATGTTTTTAACATGCTTTCCATTCCATTGTTAAATACTGTTCAAGGATTCCAGTTAGTATTAGTGTAGCTTGGGGATTGTGGGAGTAAACAGCTGGAGGGTTGGTTTCCAACTGAATTAATTTTTACTGGAATAATCACATCTCCACAGGGCTTATCACAGAGACAAATCAGACTACTAGTAAAACAATAGGCTCGGCACAGATATGACAACACACAACCTATTATATAAGAGAACACATACAAGGGGAAAACAGGTTAGATTTGTTATCCAATTGATTAAAAGAGAGGGAAATTAAGTTACTTTGTGGCAGCATTGTCATAAATCTTTGAAAAAAATTGAAAATATGAGAGTGACACATACAATTTTGAATTAATAAAGTGTCTATAAATGAGGTACACACGTTCAGGTAATCAATGGGTGAATAACTGCCAAAAAACTCAGATGAATTGTCATTTCCATCGATTGTTAGGAGGAGGATGGTCTTTAATTTCGCATCAATCTTAATGTGTGCCAGTAGGACAATAGCAGAGATGCTCTGCTGAGATCAGTGCAGCTTTGCCCTCTATTCCCAATGTACAAATACATTGTGTTTGCAGATGGGCATCAGATAGTTGCAGAACTGCCGTGATTTCCCAAAGCTCATCCCCACAAATGGTTGAAATAAGCAGCTATGTGTTCTTTTGCTGTCTCCCTTTGCCCTCTGTACATTAGCATGTAATCCAGAGGAGAAATAACATTTTTTCAATCACTCTCAGACATTCAATTACAGGGCGAGCAGACAGCTGCAGAAGCTGGGGCAACCCAGGTCCCGCAGAAGACCCCTGACAATTTCCACTTCATTTCTAACCCATACCACTTTATTAGTGAGGATTACTTCTTAATCCTATTGCCATTGTCAAGATTAAATAATTAAACTCCCCTTTCACCTCTATTACAGTATGAATGTATTACTAGAAGCAACCAATGCATAATAAAAGAGAAGGAAATGGGCAGAAGGCTGTTGAGGAGGAGGCCATCAATAGACAGGAACAGATTCCATTAAAAAAACTGCATTATGCTCCAATTACTTCTATTTTATATCACCGATTAGTATATGGCCTTAACATTAGGCTATATTTTCAATGTTCTAAAAAATAAAAATGGCATGTAGTTCAGACAATTGGTAAATGAATTGCCAAATACAATTTCCAATTACTTCACATAGTATCTTCTTCCATTTTGATAACCTTATTTGCTTCCTAGTGAGTCAGAATTTAACCGGGGGACATTCTTCTGTAAATTTAATGGATGTGGATTATGAGCACACATAGAAATCCACATGTAAAGTGGAATGGTGCAAAGGACTTCGAGTTTTCACGTAAGCCTGTGTTACTCTTTTAAAAATGGAGCTAAATTAGAAGTTATAGTCCCTGAATATGGAGCTATTGTTTACCAGTTAAACATGACAGGTAAAAGAAGCAGGTTTATGCCATTTTGATTGGAAACTCTAACAAAGAGGCTTGCATCCAACACAGTAAAAGTAATCAAGTTAGTGGAACTGACCATTTTCAGGAGGAAAAAAAGACATCAGCTATGAAGATACTTTTGGGGGAAAGGGACTGAGGAGAAAGGTTGGAAGAGTTGAACTCTTAGTGCAGTAAACAGACTCTTCAACAAAAGAGAAGTGACTGATATATTTTTATGACTCAAAAATAAAACTATCTAAAGCCTCCAATTATAAATAATATAAAATTGCCCATTAGCCACAGTGTTTTGAGCGCTTAGACTAGTCAGAAGTAGAAAAAGGGAGCTCTTGTTAATGAAAAAGGCTACTTTTTTACATATGCTTTCTTATGAAAATGCAAAAAAAAAAAAAAAAAAAAAAAAATCTCCCGGGGTGAAAACAATAGGGTTATAAAAGCCGCAGAAGGAAAATTCACTAGTGTGCTAAAGCTGAGTCTCAAACCCTGAGGTGCACAAAAAATTATCTTTCATTAACTCAATTATGGGAAAGAATCTATCACTGTCTATCCCAAAAGATTACTCACTGCAGAAAAGCATGAAAATAGAGCTAAATGGGTAAGGAAACTGAGGAGCTGGGGAGCAAATAGACAGTTGAAGTTACCAATTAAGTTCTCCAAATCTTTCTCCTCAATGGATGACAAGGTATCATCGTCGCCTTCCAAGAGAATCTCACTCTCCGAGTTCTGATTTCCTAAAACCTGACTCTTGATGGACTGCTTTCCTTTAAGAAGCACGTCTTCGTCTGGAGCTGAAATGAAAGAGAAACATTGCTGTCTATCAGCTCTCAGAGGCAACAGTGATTGGAAAATAGCCTTTTGCAATGAAGATCAGAGAGGAGAAAACTGGTTGGGAGTAAGTATGCGAGGTAAGCTTTCGTTAAACCTCTAACATTAGGGGGACAAGTGGCTAGCAGAGCTAGTTTTAATTCTATTAAACCTGCCTTGAAATATACGGGGCTCTCTGCAGTATTGAGCTCTGTTTTAGTCCTCCCAAAATTTGGGATGAGAAAACCACCAGACATTCCGTCAGAAGTTAAGATGATCTCTGCTGGAGATGGTTCTAGACTCTGCAGAGTTGTTAAGCGCCGATTCAGGAAAGGCCAACAGGAAAGGGGCACAATTCCCTTGCCAATCACAGGGCCACGTCGAGCCATCAAATTTTTAAGAAAAATTCCCCACTGGAACCAATGGAGAGTCTCCGTTAAAAGCTCAGGGGCTCGATTTGACCCAGAGTGCCGCGGCGACAACAGCAACTCCTCGAGGGGCTGCTTCGGGAGCAGGTCGCAATTGTGAACTCGCGAGCCGCGATCCAGCCTGCTGCGCCCTGCGCGGCTGTTCCCAGGCCCCCCAGCGCTGCAGGCTGGAAGCGAGAGCAGCAGCCGCCCGACAACTTCTCCGGCCAGTGAACTTAAAGCTTTGGATAAACGCAACAGGGAAAGTGCCGCGAGCCGACCAGGGTTGGCCTTGCTATCTCCACGCTGCAAAAAGCAGCAAGCGAAGAAACGAAGCAGAGAAGAGAGGCAGCGGGAGACCTGGAGACAGGCCGGCAGGGGGAAGCTGAAGTAGGGACTGGCTTCAGTAGGCTCTTAAAGAGAGTGAGTGAGTGAGTGTGTGTGTGTGTGTCTGCTCACACTACACAACAGCAAATCTATTCTAGACAGTGACAACAGCAATACACGAGTTCATTTTACAGATACAAACTTGCTCAAGACAAAAGCCAATACACAGTTTACATCGTACGTTCGCCCTATCTTCCTGTTAAACGTAACCCGATTCAGCGCCTCCGTGATCTTGTATTCTTTACATAGGGGTGGATTGTTTGTTTATTTGCATTTCTTTACATCTCTCCTTTTCTCTTTCCCCCAAAACCAACACACACACTTTTGCTAACCCGCCATGCATCTGATCTTCGCGTGTGCACAATGCTGGGGCCAGCAAGTCAATAAACTTTAGAAAACTCTCGGTGTTGCCAGAGGCTTTCAATACACGGTTACATCTGATGGCGTCCCAAGAAAGAATTAATGGAAATAATTTCTCTACACTTGGTATTAGCTTCCAAAACAGCTGCGACTTACTAACGTTTAAAATATTCAAATCTAACTAGTAACAGCAAGAGACACACGGCTATTCCAGAGATTCACTTCGAAGAGGTCACTGTGGTGGGGAGTTTATTTTAGATTTTCTTGCAAGCTAATCCTTGTGAATAGTATTCTTATAATTTCATATTTTATGACTAAACTCGAACTTAATATACTACATTTCAAATCGTTTGCCAATTCACTGCAGAACTAGACGCCAGGTTCCTATATTTTCCATTAGTAATAGGATGAGTGGAAATAAGGAGTTGAAAAACTAAGTTATATGCGAATTTTACTAACTAGATACACACACCCAGCCTTACAGACATGGAGATGAGTGAGACGTTAATAAAAAAATCACTTTTAGAATTCTACCGAAGTGTGCACCCACCTGCTTTCAAAAGGGGCTATAAAGAAAAGACAGGCAAATTCTGGAAGTCTAGAGGATGTTAATAGGTTCGTGCCTGGATTACTAAATATGCCAAATAAAAAACAAAAACGAAAATTCATCCTCATCTTTAACATCACCAACAGAAAGCATATTTCATGCTATACCTTCTAATTAAATATTTTATGTCATAGTTAAGCAAACATTAAATTAATGTGACAATACATGTAATTGTAACATGGCTTAAACAATTTTCTTTCCTCTCTCTATTTGGAATGGACAGAATATACACCAAGGAAATGCCAATTTTATGGGGAAAATATTTGCACTATTTTTATCTCTACACTACCATGATTAAATCTATTTATTTACATTTCAAGCTCAACAGAGGCAACAGATAGGAGGCAGTGGTTCATTATACATCAAAGGTATTGTGTGCTGTAGATACAGAGATACTAAGGAAGGAAATAGTGGTGCAATCATACAATTGTTTTTGACTATGAAATTTCACATAATTGTATGTAATCTTAAAAATAAATTATTAAATGAGAGAATACCTGGCCAAACTTCTTTTAAGAAACATATGCCTAACATCATGATCAACTTACTTCAGCACATTGCTCATTGCGTTCTCTGATTACTGCCAGAGAGGATTTGAGGGTCCACTGGCTTATTTTAAAAAAACTTTAATCTGCAAACATTTACAGAAGAACGCAATCCCTAGTGGCAATATACCATGGCTTAAAGTGTTTAAGTAAATATATACACGTACATTGCAAATAATAAACTATCCAATTAAGTGAAAAGTAAAAAGCCCTACTTTATGTTTAGGCCTTCAGTTTAAAACAAATGGAAGTTTAATTTATAAATTATTTCTCTTTTGTATGACAATTTCTTCCAGACCAAATTGCTTTGCCACATTATGCATAGGATTTAGTTTACTTGGAAAATACTGAGTGTATTGCACCGGATGAAACAACATTTTGTATTAAAATATATCAGTTCATATAACTAAAGAAAACTCAGACTCTGGAATTGTTCAACCTGAGTTGAAAACAGTCCTGTCACAGAAAATATGCAGCTGATATTTAGAAAGGTTTTCCTGTAATTAACTCCCCCTGGAGGATTTTAAGTTAGCAGCAGTAAAATTACCAACAGTATTCTAATGCACACCACATGCACTTGCATTCAATTCTCAATGGCGTAATAGTACTCTGTTGACAATTTTATTTTTTAATTAGAAAAAAATTATCTCAAGTACAAAATAAAAAACATTTTTTAAATGCTGCTAAATTGTATCTGTTATTTTATAAACCATGTCTGGATTTTACTTTTTAAATCGCCATTCACACGTAAATGTCAGATATTTTCACTCTCTTCGGCACATTCTGCCTTAATTACACTGAAGGTTTCATTTCAAACTAAAACTGTACCTGTTGTCCATTTAAGAGTTAATCTGAAATTCAAGATCTGTATGTACAACTTTTAGACACAAATCAGGTAATTTCTGGCCAAGTTACTAAAGTTTTCTCCACTCTTTCTCACTATCATTAGGAAAAATAAAGTAAACAAGGGACTTTCCATATCAAGGTGACTGGGGAATTATAAATGTAGATTGGATAAGTAGAAATTAACTCTTCCTTCCATCATCTCTTTTCCAATCATTGGATTTAATTTTTCCACCTAAGCTAATTATCTTATAATTATTTAAAATATATCACTATGGATACTCCGAAAGAAAACTATTGAAGCAAATTGCATTAATTGAAGATTTGAGGCTATTGGTTGTTTTAGTCCTTGTGGGCATTTTAAAGTTTGTCATCTATCCTTACCCCTGTGTCTCTCTCTCTCTCTCTCTATACACACACACACACACACACACACACACACACAAATGCCTGTTGCTGGAAGGCAGAAAATCAGAATATAATAAAGCATCGTCTGTTAGCACCCTGCTAACCTGAACACAGGAATACACACACACACTCAATGTACACATAAGTGTGTGTATTTATGTAATTGTGCACAGATAAGATATATTGCACAGATGCAATCTATACACACAGCATTCTAGTTCTCTCTCTACAGGTATAAATCAGAGACTTGTGTGTGCAAGACAGAGCATGATACATATATATTCTGTCTATGCATACATACACGTCCATATGCGCGCATATATATATATATATATGTGGGTGTGCATGCACATTCGTGTATTCAATTTAGTCAAATGCTAACAAATGACATTTCAAAGTATTATGATGGTCTACCTTCAGCAGCTAACATTCTCAATCATGCAAAAAAAAGTGTATGGGGAGGAAGTGATCTCTAACAGTAAATCTTTTTAGAAGTATGAATGAAAAGCATTCCCCAAAATAAAAATTTAATAAGTTGTATCATGCTACATTTGATTTCATATTTAGGTCCCCAATCCTGCTTTGGTATCTGCTATTGCAAATCCCTGTAACCCTCTGGCAGTTCCCTGGCAGAATTTGAGCCTTAGGCCTGCAGATCTAAACACATACTTACATCTTTTCAGAATGAGGGCACCCCTGCAAGGTAGGAGGGTCCCAGAGGTTGGGCTGCAGCCCAAGCCTGGAAGTCTACACTGCAATGAAACAGCCCTGCAACCCAAGTTGCATGGGCCAGCCACAGCTTTTTCTTTGTAGTGTAGACATACCCCAAGAGGCATAGTCTCTATGTCTTGTACAGCAAACAACAGACCACTGGCATAATACTTATCTGGCACAGTAATTATTCCATTATTTAAAATCCATGTTCTTTCCTTCTCACCCTCCCTACTATGGCCCTGATCCTGCAAGGAGCTCTACGGAGGCAGATTTCTGAAGCAAGCAGAGAGCCTTACTGACTTCAATGAAGCAGAGCTCCTAAAAGGATAGGGGTCTAAAATCTTGATTTATCTTGTGTTGCTGGCCAAATTTTCATAAAATTAGGCTTGGGTTTTTTGGAGGTGGGTGCAACTATTTGTTTATCACTCATTTATATTCATGGTTTAAGGTTAGCAGCTACTTAATTTAAAAATCAGTTTGATAAACCATCAGAAAGTATTATACAGCAGATAACAATGTCAAGTTGTTGATTTCTGACAAACTGAAAAGAAAAAGAATTTTTAAAAGTTTAGTCTGGTATTACTCATTTAAACTAATTTCATTTAAAAAATAATAATTTAAAAACAATTTCCCCCTCTTTCACTACCACCACCACTTAGCTAAAGGGAAATATTGAAAATATAATGCTCTTTTGCACCATTTTATTTTTATGTTTTTGATTCTTTTTCACTGGAGCTTAGATAATGAAAATTGACTAGTCAGCTTTGTTTTAGTTCATGGTCAGTTTCTAGTCAATTTCACAACTATGGTGTGATAAACATTGCAGATTGTGCCAGTGTAAGTTAACAGTACTGCAGCAGTCTATTTTAATCCAAACAAAGTTTTTTTTTTTTATTGACAGACTCGAACAAATTTCATAAAAGTATTGTCCATCAATTAGATTGTCAGACTTCTTTAACAGATGATTTTTGGCTTAAATTAATTTATTTCAAAATGTTCATCTTTGCCTGATGCTGCCAATTTCCATAAAGCAAGTTCAATTTCTATGTCTGTTATTCTATTTTAAAATACTTAGGGTTCAATTTCTAAAGGAAGAACAAATTACATCCGCCTTCCCCCTCCCCCCCCATGTGCGGGGACACAGTTCCAGACTGACTTTTATAAATAACCATTTTGGAGGTTCATTCCCCCATCCTCCTTTGAAAAATTACCTGAAGCCCTTTTTCCCAAGCAAGTTAATGTGAACTTGGGAAGGGCAATTAAATTGTCAGAATTAAAAATTTGTTTTTAACTAGAAGGTAGCCAGAAGTATAGTCATGGGGCTGGTATTGATTGCCTGAACAGAGAACATTAGTCTTCAGGTATTTACTCTGCCACCTCTACACCAGAGGCTTTCCTTCAAATCAAATCAATCCGTGGAAAAGATGGGTTCTTGCTACGAAAACATATAATTAGGCTGCAACAGGGCTGATTTTTGTTGCTGTTGTTCTTTGTATGTTTACTGTACTCTGATTGCTTTTGGCTTTTTTTTTTTGCCATTTCACAGTGTGAGTTTTCTTTGACTGTGAGCTCTCTGGGGCAGGGACTACACCTAGAACTACTGTAATGCAAACAACAGTAGATACAGCCTATCTTAACAGTGATAAGTTAGCTGAAAAATAAACTGCTTTTAAAAATGTGTTCAGTTCAACATTTTCTTTTTTCATTGTTTATAATTAAACATTTATCTTAATTTTCCTATCCATTGGCTAAATCCATATACACCTCTACCCCGAAATAATGCTGCCCTCGGGAGCCAAAAAATCTTACCGCATTATAGGTGAAACCGTGTTACATCGAACTTGCTTTGATCTGCCGGAGTGTGCAGCCCCGCCCCACTAAAGCGCTGCTTTAACGTGTTATATCCGAATTCATGTTATATTGGGTCGCGTTATATCAGGGTAGAGGTGTATTTGATTTCAGAGTAGGTTCATGATGTTAAAAAAAAGGCTAAGGGGGGGGGGTTCATTATACCAAAAGTTTATTTGCTTTAGAGAAGTGCATATTTAATTGATATAGAATGATTCATGACATATTATTAATGAGAAACTATAGAACATAAGGACAATTCCATTGAGAATTCTGGCATCATCCTAACTCATAAGAGCATAGGCTGAAAGTCTTATCAGAATCTCCAAGGGATGGAATTTTCTGCTTTGCTATTGTTTATTAATTATTATTATTATAATAATGAAAAGGTTTTGATGCCTGTATTTATAATGCTGTTTTCTTTCATTACTTCAGAAGTTTGTATTAATACTGATAGATGACTGGTTAGCCTCTTTCTAGCTAAATTATTACTAAGTTGACTCACCTATCTGGCATTTGTGTTTATGTTTATGCAATGAATATTTTAACTTAAAAAACTGAAAAATTTATGTAATAAATGAAAATGGCAATAAGTAATTATGGCATTAAATTAAAACTTCACAATTAAAACACCATCAAAAATTAAACGTAACAGAAGTTTGTCAAAGATTTTAAAAAATGTTAAACCGACGGAATAGCTGATGGAAAATTTAATCAGCTTTATTTTCATTAGCAAGCAATAATGTATTATGAAAAAGGGTTACTTGGATTTAGTTTACTTTTGTATTGAAAAGAGTCTCTCTCTTATGTGAATCCGCTAGCAGAAACAGACATTAAAAAATGGAGTTTGGTTATTGATAAATGTTACCCATCTCTCCAATTGGTGGAATGTTATTAGTCTGTGTTTAATTACATAGAAAACATTGTTTGTCTAAATAAAGATATGCTCTAAAGGATTAACAATGAAAATATAGATGTGTGTGTATATGTATTTTTATATATCTGAAACAACAGAATATAAAGATTGGAGAAAGATATTCATATTAAACCATAAGATTGTAAATATGAACTCAAAATGTATGACAAATCTAGTTTATTGAAGCTGAACATGGTTTTAAAGGAAGCAGTTCTTTCTAATGTAAGATCATTAGCTAAAAGATACCTTATGCCCTTGAAACTCATGGTGTAGAAAAAACACGCAAAATTAAAAACAAGCCTCAAAGCAGAAGTGGCCTAATTAATTCTACATCTTGTTTCTCCTTCTCCTATAGTCAAAGATGTAGGGCTCTGGGACCATTATTGCTTTTAGATCACTTTATTGACTATTCTCTGTATGGTCATTTATTTTAAAGGACTGATGTCACATTTGGCATTATATCTGCTGACATATTGTAGACATTTTCCTCCAGAAATGGCTCTTTAAGGCTGAGTGCAAGAGGTTAAGATGCTAGGCCGAGGCCAACCTTTAAGATGATGATGCTCTTCTGGAGCCATACAATAGTCTTAATGATTTAAAATTGGTATTAATTGAGAGCAAGAAACAACATATTCATACATTAGAAAACAAATAGAACAAGGTTGCTAAATATTTTAAAAAATAATTCTGGTTCATGAAAACATATACTTTTGAGGTTTACAGTATTCAGCTTTAATCATAACCAATTAATTTTAAATGTGGGGATTTTTTTTCCACTAATGAATCTTAATTAGCTCTCAACATCATAAAATGATAATTTAAGTACATGATCAAACTAAATACATTTTAAACCCAAAGGAACAATCAATGGCTCTGCTTATTTATTCCCTTTAGTTTATCAGGGCTTTCAAAACATTTACAAAATTAAAATTTTAGAGATACACATTATAATGGAAATGGAAACATATGTAGAGCTTTCTCCAATAAAAAGATGCAAATATGAACATATGAAAACATTAAAATGCTATCTCCCCTCTCACTCACCAGGTACCTATGTTACCCCCTAGCAATCACTGCTTGGACTTTACCTTGCACTCTGGTATTTGTTATCATTTCTCTCTGGCTGGATTCTCATGCTAAAATTTAAGAGATAGAAATACACAAGCATCTCTGGAAATCCATATTGCTTTATAACTGCTTTCCTTTTTTACACTACAACTAACAAACAATTGGTTGGGATTTTCATAGGGAAATATTTACTATTCAACTTGCAGAAATATAAATAGGTAATTTAACACAAATAATACATCCAGGGATTAGTGGGAAAATTGTATCCACATTTGCTTCAAAGTAATGAGAACTGTGAGTACAAACATTATGTGTAAAACATTTACACACACAGATTCTCTGAAGATATACTTAAGAAGAGGTTTAACAGATATTTACATTGTTTATGATGAATAGTGGTCAATTTATCTTTTTGTTAAACATGTTTGAAATTAAGTGACAAGCCTACGGAATGTGGAACAATGTCTTGTAGGAATGAAGGTCTAGTCTTCATTGCCATGTACTGTACCTGCTACTACTGGCAAGAAGCAGTTTTTACACTGACCATGTTCTACAGCTGCTTTTAGTGTCGCTTCAGGATGTGTCGATCCAAGGGGGTTTCGCACAAATCGTCGCCGGCGCCGCAAGTCATCTTCCCAGTAGTCAAGGCGCCAGAACTCACGAGGACGACTACAATGAAACAGAGGAGCCACATATGTTAGCAATTATCAAACAGCATGGTAGCGCTGAATTTCTGCATAAAGCTCTCCTTGTTTGCTCTGCCCTTTTTTTTTTTTTTTTTTTTTTTTTTTAAAACCTCCCCCGTTTCTGCAATCTTTTACTTAGGTATGTCCTTGAAAATAACAATATCACCTTCCAGTCTAAGGAACTCCTTTCCCTTTTTTCTTGGAAGGTGAAATGAGCACTAAATACATCATTTTGAAATGAATTGCTGACAGTGTGATCAGTTTCCCCACACTCTAGTGGCATGTGCTCCGATTTCAGCCTCATTTCAGCCTCAGCAGGGCACCTTTCTCAGTGACTGCATTTATAAACCAGAATAGGGAAAAGGCTATTATAAATATGGTATAGCATTACCTATATTAATCAAAGTCTGTCCCCCTTCATTTTTCTTCCTAATTTGTGCCTTTTCACACAAGGTCAGTAAATCATACCACGAATTCTTGGTCCAGAAAGTGTTAACTTTAATGAATATCTCAGTTACATGGTTATGTATGTGATAATAAAATATTACTCTGTTTAGATGTGCAGGAATTTAATTAAAATAATCTCTTAAAATATTCATTACATTTAGCCCCTGAGGCTTAGAACAACACAAGAAAATGCATTTCTTTTCCATTTACTGTTTTTAAATAAACCATTGCAGGAGAGTGAAATAGCAATCTATTTTCAAGCAAATCAGATTGGATTTCTGTTTTATGTAGTTGTATTTTTACATTTAATTAAAAACTACATGTTATGATGTGAAATAATTGCTATATTGAAGGCATACTTTTAAAAATTTCCATCTAGAAGAAGTTATATCAAATTAATTATTTTCCATTGTACGCTTCAAATATACGTAGATCTTTTTAATACGGTCATATATAAATGCCAGTTACTATCTTGTTAGATGAATGAGAACCACTGTAAAAATATTTTAACCATGAGAATGTGCAAAAGCACCTATTTCAGGTACCGAAAAAAAAATGTCTACTGCACACCACAATCATTAAAGGTCTTCAGCTAGAAAACCTGTATGCTTCAATTACAGAACACTAATTTTGTTTATTAACATAACTTCTGATGGAATGATAAATAGAAAAATACAGAGTAAAGTCCTACTTTTGTTTCACAAGCTAATAAGAAACTGTGTACCTGTCAAGGTGACAAATGGATAGCCTTGACTAATTTACAGATCAAAATGTTAAAAATACAAGACATCTATATGTCCTTAGTTTTGTAAATTAAATCTGAACAAAGAAAAGATTAATACTTAAAGGTAAATCCAGCTTTCCAACAAAAATAAATCAGTGCCACAATCCATTGTACAATGATACGCTTGAACTTAAATTTTTAAAACTCAAGATTTTGATTATCAGCTACTAAAGTACATCTCATATTTAATTGCATGGAATTATTATACCTAGTTCTATTATTTAAAAATAAGAACATTGGTATTTTAGATCTTGCCACTTCTTGAAAAATATACTAATATATTAGCATTTCTTTTTATTGAAAGAAAGTCTTATTTTTGCTATCTATAGCTACATCATAGTTCATTTCAATCATGTCTAGATTGAACTATTTTATTATAAAATCAAATGAGTTTAGAGAAATGAAACTACAGCCCAGAATTGTTAAAAACATGGGAAGAGCTACATTTACTCAAAGCTCGATTAATAACTTAAAATTCTCCATTAGTGATTATAAAAAAAAGGCAGAACACAGCTGGCTATGTGTATGCCTTTGATAGTCGTAGAGCATGGATAGGCACTTCATCATTCTGCCTACATTTATCTGTTAAAATTATTATCAAATATCAGCCAGGATGCAGTCGTGAATCACGGACTGCTCCTCGTCTTCAGGGGAATGATACAATGAGGGTCTATTCATCAGTATGGCAATCGGCACAAGTAATTAGTTCCCTAGACTGAGATCTCCTACAAAGCTTATTTCAGTCAGTACCACAAACATATGACAATGAAAAGCTAATGGAAGCTGCTAAAATTTGTTAACCTCTTCTGCCATCAATCCTTCTGATGCTCTGTGCCACCGTATTATGCAAATATAGTAAATTATTAATTTGTCATCCATCTATCTTTCTGTACTTTTGATGGAATTAAGCGATTCTGTTCTTATTGATAACAATTAAAATATGACATGTTAAGCAACTATACTAAAACTATTAGAAAAATTAGATATAACAGTAGGCTCAGGCACAACATATCATTCTGTAACATAATTCAATATATCTTTAGCATCTAATCTTATTTTTGATTAAGTATAAGAAATTTGTATAGAATATCATGTCCCTTATGCATTTGTCAATTATTCACAAATAACAGCAAGTAAACTATTAGGTTTGTTTATTTTGGGACTAATCCTCAAGGCAAGCAAATGGAAAACCTATACCCTTTCACATAGAAACTAATCTACTGAGCAGTTGCATAGCAATAGACCTTCAGGTAATATTTAATTGTGAGCCTGTTCTAAAAGAGTACATCCCCTGGTCATTAATACACACTGATATTAATTTAAGCCACATTTAATAGGGTAACAGTTATAGAATTAATCAAATAACTACTGAAATTTGTTCAAAATCCAAACCAAAGCAACAATACATCACCTAACCTTCATACCCTTGTGTTAGAATTGAGACTGCAGGCAGGAGGAGAAAGACAAGAATATCACTTTGCCAGAATCTGAGTGATAGAATTAGACTGCTAAAGGAGTGAAGCTTTATAGGAGTGAAGCTTTATAGAAGTAAACTGCTAAGATCTTGGATTGCTAGAGAATTGATGACGACCTCTATAACTGGATGTCTGACTGGAAAACTTTCGGGTCCTGCTGTAGAGGTTGCTATACGGAGTGAAGGTGCTGTATGGACTGGAGTAGTCAGTTAGCAAAAATTCATGTGCATATGCATGACTATCTACTTTTCATGGATCTGAAGGCTTATGAATTGCCAGTTATATGATTTACATAGGTTGGCTAGGGACCCTACTAACATGGTCCAGAGTAATTAGTGGTTCCTCAATAACAGTATTGAATGAGCATATAAAACTACTTCAAATTAAACATTTCCTTCAAAAAATATTTCATTAATTTTTTTCTCCAAGAATTACTAAGATTCAAGATGACTGCCTGCCTGTCTCCCTCTTCCTTAAGATGTCCCCCCTATTCCTGTACAACTACTGCTAAATAGAAAATTACAGTTATTGTATCATGGATCACATGAAATGTACATGTCATGGATCACATGAAATGTACAACAACTGACATAAAATATAGCACAAGTTAATGAACATACTATTACCAGAAAAATTAAAAAGGAGCATTCACTTCACTGTGGTCTATAGGAAATGTTCTTCAAGCTCAGTACGCCACAGATGGTCATCTCAAGAACAAGAATATCAAAAAAATTTATTTGCTCTCAACTAGTTACAAGAAATAACTACAAATAAAACAAGGTATACTAACTAGGCTAATGGTTTTGTTTCAGTGCTGCAAAACTGGAGTCCTAGGTCTGGGAGTTACCTTGAAACTCTCACACCTGAAGGAATTAAACAAAATGTAAGTGACAACTGGATAATGCTATGAGTATGTAATGCTATTGCAGAAGAACCACTTCTTGCTTCATTATCCCTGGTATAACTGAAGCTGTTCTTGCACCAGTACAAACATAGGGAGGGGCCAGTGACTACAGCTGCGGAAATAGAAAAGGGATTCATGGAGGGGGAGGGGAATGTAATCCCCCAATTGAAAGGGTAGAAGAGTCTTAGGACTATATCTAGGCCAGCATTTATTTCAAGCCAGATGTAACACAGAAGCGGGGAAGGTTACTCACTCTGCAGTAACTGAAGTTCTTCAAGATGTGTCCCCTTCTGGGTGCTCCACTGGAGGTGCGATAACGCCTCCTATGCCTGGGATCAGAGACCTTTGGTAGCAGTGCCTGTTTCCAGTCTCATGCCATGAGCAGCATCTATATAGCGCTGTGTGGTCCAACTGGTCTCAATTTCTTCTCTACCACAGCTTCTACTTTTGAACTCCGAAGAGAGGGAAGGAGGGTGGGTAGCGGAGCACCCATAGGGACACACATCTCAAAGAACGTTAGTTACTGCACAGATGAGTAACCTTCTCTTCTTCTTCAAGTAGCGTCCCTATGGGTGTTCCACTGTAGGTGACTGTAGAGCAGTGCCCCTAGATAGAAGTCTGGGACTTCAAGTTACATCTACCAGGATGCTAGGACAGTGCATCCTAATAGGGAATCTTATTCTCATGGGTAATGGTATAGCATTGGCTAAAAGTGTCTATGGCTGCCCTATTGTCCACTTTGCAAAGGTCAGAAATCGTCATGCTGTTTAGAAAGGCAATTGAGGTGGACAGCGAGCAAATGGAATGTGGTTGAGTTCCAGGTGGGGGTTGCAATTTGTATCATTGGTAGCAAAGGAGGATACACTCCAAGATCTATTTGAAAAGACATTGTTTGGATACAGCTGATCTCTTTGGTCTTTCAGCAATAAAGAGGAATAAGCATAATGAGTGCCTGAAAGATTTAGTTCTGGCAAAATAAAAGGCTGTTTGTCTGACATCCAAGGTTTGAAGCGTGGTTTCATGTTGGTTGCCATGTGGCTTTGGGAAGAAGTAGGGAAGGTAGATACGTTTGTTTAGATGAAAAGAGGATGGCTGGGCTCAAATGGGAGGCCAGTCAGAAAGCATAAAACTAGTCTGGTATCCCAAGATGGGGTGGAGTCTCATACTTGAGGGTACAGGTTTTGAAGGCCCTTAAGGAATCTTTTTGTTAAGTGTGTAGGTAAATCTTGGGGTGGAATGCAGTGATGGCAGCCAGGTGTACACAAATGGAGCTTGTGGACAGTCCTGATTTTTAAATTCTAGAATGTAGTCTAGAATGAATGGCAAAAGAGCATTCATTGCGGGGATATGTTTGGTGTCATATCAAGTCCGGAATCTTTGTCTTTTATAGACAAATATGGTGAGTTCTATCACATCTGTGATTTAAAAGAATCTCTTACCCCTTCTGAATAGGTCATCTCCAAAGCCCGGAACTATGAAGGAGCCATGCCTTCAGATGGAGGAGTTCTAGACTGGGATGGAGGATTTGGCCTGCATCCTGAGAAAGAAGGTGTGGAGTCAACTGTAGGATGATTGATAGACAGGCTGTCATGCGCATGAGGTAAGGATACCGAATCTGTCATGGTCATGTTGGGGCTATGAGAATAACTATGGCTTATTCCACCTGTATCTTGTGGAGCACTTTGAATAATAGGGGAAAAGGTGGAAAGGCGTAGAGTAGACGTGCATCCCATGTAATGAGGAAGGTGGCCCCCGAGACCAGCAACCCAGACCCACTCTTGAGCAGAATTGTGGACATTTGGCATTTTTGACAAAGATATATGCTCGGGAATCCCCAGTGGTTGCATATGTGCTGCTGGGCTTGTGTCTAACTTCCATTTGTGGTCTTCTGAGGATGTCCTGCTCAGCGAGTCTGTGATGGTGTTCTGGCATCCAGGTACTTAAGAGGCAGAGATATTAATGTCGTGGTGGATGCACCAGTTCCACAATTTTAGTGCTTCTGAGCACAGGCATTGTGATTTCGCTCCCTCTTATCTGTTGATGTAGAACATGCAGGCGATGTTTTCTGTCATTACTGTTATGGTCCTTTGTCTGATCAATGGCAGAAAGTGTTGGCATGTGTTGCGGACTGCACATAGTTCTAGGAAGTTGATTTCCAATATGGATTTCAAGGGGGACCACCTGCACTGCACAGTATGGGTCTGTATATGTGCTCCCCAACTGATTAGGGAGGCATTGGTTGTCAGTATTAAGGGTGGCGTGGGTTGAAGAAAGGGGAAACCCATGCATACATTTTGAGGTTGTGGTCATCAGTCTAATGAGTCCTTGATCTTGAGTGATATCAATAAGAGTTTGTTTAGGCTATGTCTGTAGAGTATGTACACTATCTGTACCCATGCCTGGAGACAGTGCATGTGTAATCAGGCATGTTTTACCACCAATGTGTCCGCTGCCAAATGACCAAGTAGCTGTGGGCATGTCCTGGCACAGATCTGTGGGTTGGTTCTCATGGTGGAGATGAGACTGACTACTGCCAAAAATCTGTGACTTGGGAGGAAGCCTCTGGCTTGTATAGGATACAGTTGGGCCCCAAAAAATGGGGCAGCCACCACCATTATTGGGTAGTGTACAATGCCTGCACCCAGAATTCAAGGTTGTGGCAGCACCATTAAGCCCCGTAGGCCACAGTCCCAGTACAGATAACCAGGAAGAGTGGAAAGAACAGAGATGGGAAGATGTTTGACAAAACCCAAAAATCAGTGGCCTAAATCCTCAAGTTCGGAGCAGAGCTGCTGAGAAGAGCTGTTCTGTGGCCAGAAGGAGCAGGCTTAGGTTATGTCTACTCTACGGACCTTACAGCATCACTGCTGTAGTGTAGCCACTCTTTGCCGGCAGCAGAGAGCTCTCCAGCCAGCATAATTAAACCACTCCCAGTGAGCGGGGGAGGTTTCAGATCCGACTAACAAACGTTTTACCGACAAAAGTGGTAATGTAAACAAAGCCTTAGACCGTGATGCAATTCCAGTGTTTATAGGAGAGTAGCATTTTAAGTGCCAAAATAAAAAGTTTCAGCAACTTGTTTAGCCTTAGTTTGATCTCCAGACTGGAGGATTCCTTCTATGTGCTCAAAAATCAGATATATGCATATTTATTATGTAGCAGTTAATCATCACAAAACAAAATGATAGGAGCACAGAAAAGGAGAAAGAGGAGATATCTTTAGGGATTCACCTAGGAAACGTCTAGTATATGGGTTACCCACTTAACTCCATAAGCATGAATGAGAGAACAAAACATTCTCTCTGTAACAACTATATCTCCCTTGTATTTCCCCATATGCAATATTAGTTCTTACTGTATGTAATTTCTTGATGCTGTCATTTGTTGAAGACACTGTCACTTGTAATTTATTAGGCTCATCTTTATGCAGTAATTTAGGTATATTACATCACAACCTATACTGTCATACCCACAAATGGGTCATTATGGTGACCTGAATATCAGTATGTTTTTCTTGTTAGGTCATAACATTAAGTACCTGTTTGCAGATTACCACATTCAAATTGAAAATCAGATGAGATTTTAAAATGTGTATTTTCCAATGTAAACGAACAAAATTCCTGTCTTTTGAGACAAACTGAACCCTAGTTAATAAGGTACATAAAAGTAACTCAATGACTTCAAAGCTCTATTATAACACACTTTATCAGGCTATTATGTCCCCCTAAACTGCATCAACTTCACTAATATTTATCTTAATTATAGCAGGAAATCAGTTTTAATAATCCAAGTTATTTTATCATAAAAATGATTATGTTTGATACCTACGAACATTCACACCTATCAGCAAATGCACAATACAGGTTGAAAACCTTCAACACTGTACATATACACAGCACAGTGCTATAGCTAATACAAAATTGAACAGAGCAGCATAAGTGCAGTCTCTAAGTAAGGAAAACAAAATCTCACAAGCTGAAAATTAAAACACTTAGTACGTAAGGAAAACAGCTATATTTTTAAATGAATGGAATCTTGCCTTCTCTTTTTGTTCCCATGAAAATTTTTGATGAAAATGAGAACTTTTTTCATTTTTGTCAACATTCTTCTTCAAAAGTTAATGAGCTTGCAACAAAAAACTAATTGTTTATGGGGATGGCATTTCAATCATGGAAAATTTTGGGCTTTCTTTTTCTGTGGAAAAACCTGATAAATTTGGTGAAAATTGGATATTTCCCATTCTTTAATCAAAAACACATTTAAAATATAAAACCAGCTCTAGTATGTGTGTGTATAATCATCTATATGTTATGATTATATATAAGGCCCCATATCTTCCGTAACTACTCAGCTGAAGAAATAACCATGAATGTTCCCGCCTCCCCAAGATACTGGAGGCCCTGTGGAACACTTTTTCCTGCTCAGCACCTAAAACACGGGGGCTAAAAGAAACAAGATGGAGCCACGCAGCGGGGCTGGCACAAGTGTAAGCAAATGGCATGTTAGTAATCCTCCTTCCATTGGAAGAAATAAAAGGGCTAGGAACACTTTTGCAGAAGAACTGAAGTCAATTTTACCATAAAATACTGGCTCTTTAATTAGACTCTCCAATACTATACAAAAATTACAAACAATATTTTTTTCTCATTTCTAAGTTAGTTGCTGAAGCTTTATTAATGCTCTTAACACTGCTATAAGATCAGACATATTTCATCCTCAATTTAGTTCTTTAAATATGGAAAATATTTTTTCATGGACACATATGAAAGTAAGGTAATTATAGTCAAATATATAAAAGTATCTTGCATATATGCTAGACTTAGAAATAAACCTTAGTTTAGGTGAAGAGAAGACTGAAGTAGAATATGAAGAGAATGGTGCTTCTGTCTAGATAAATAGCCATATAAACAGCCAGTTGATAACCAAAGTGAGAACCTACAAGAGAGGACTGGTAGATAGAATTACTGGAGGAGATACCCCAGAAGAAACTGATTTTTTTTTTAAACTAATGAACAATTTTGATACATGTTTGTTCAATATCCCAGAGATGGAGGATGCTGGAAACCTTTAGAAAGACAGAGTTCAGTAAGACAGAGGAGTTGCCTATGCATTCTGAAAAGCCTACACTGAGGATTTCCCAAGACCTAGGTAATAGTGAAGAGATAATGATTGGTTGGCTATAGAATAGCCTGTTCTCCAATCAGCATTGACCCTTTAAAGCTAGGTAATCTACAAAGCTGGCCAACATTTTCTTCAGTACGTAAGGGTGGAAGCACAGACTTTTTGAGTACAACTCCTGAGGACTTTGATTAACCAGAGTTTGGTAAATCAGAATTTTAGAGTTTATTATTTTTCAGGTAAACATTTACATTAAGAGAAGAGAGTGATACATGACTTAATTCAGTAGTTTATTTTCATGAATTATTTTCTTCTTAATCTTTAGTTAAAATATGAACGGTTAGTGGCTGCATATATGTACTATGCCAACTAAATCCCAATCAAAATTCAGAAGTCACTTTAAACACTAATGACAAAATTACTGGTATGAAATCGGATATTCTGTTATTTTTTAAGATCAGTATTAATTTTCAGTACCATGCACCACTAAGATTTATTCTTTGTTGTACTAGTCACTAAGAGGGATAAGAGACTATGGTTTTCACAAGAAGGATGTCTTTCATCTAAACTGGTACCCAATTTATAGGGAATCATGTTGCTGGACTTTGGAAATGAAATACATGTGTGAATCTGTAAGGGTAAGCAACAAATCACAGCAACAAATAAATAAGGATAACTTACCAAAATATTTGGTATTGCCCAACAAAATTTTGCTTTAAAAAAATAAACAAAAAAAAAAACCCTGATTAACATACGTATTTGATGTAAGATAATTTGACTTGGTGCTGCATGATATTTTGATTAAAAACTGGAATGATATAAAATGAACATGGCAAACAGTAAATGGATTAAAAGCTGTCTAAATGATAGGTCTCAAAATGCACCGTAAATGGGGAATCATTATTGAGTGGGTGTGTTTCTAGTGGGGTCCCACAGGGATTGGTTCTTGATCCTACACTAACATTTTTTGTCAATGACTTGGAAGAAAACAAAATCATCACTGATTGGAGGACACAAAAATTGGGGGAGCCATAAATAATGAGGACAGGTCCTGATACAGAGCAGTATGGATTGCTTGGTAAGCAGCGGGCAAGCAAACATTATGCTTTTTAATATGGCTAAATGTAAACATATACATCTAGGAACGAAGAATGTAGCCCATACTTAAAGGATGGAGGACTCTACCCTGGGAAGCAGTGACTGGAAAAAAAAAAACTAGGCTTGTGGTGGATAATCAGCTGAACACGAGCCTTCCCAGTGTCACACTGTGGCCAAAAGGTGGCTAATGTAATGCTAGGATGCATAAGCAGGGGAATCTCAAGGAGGAGTAGAGAGGTTACTTTACCTCTGTATGTGGCACGTATGTGACTGCTGCTGGAATACTGGCATCCACAAATAAAGAAGGATGTCGATAAATTAGAGAGGGTTCAGAGAAGAGTCACAAGAATGTAGAAAGACTTGCTCAAGGACACAGAGGACATTAGTGTAATAACTAGTATTAGAACTCTCTACTTCCAGATTCCCAATTTTGTTGAACCCACTAGACTTTGCCTCTCTTCCAGCTGTCTTTTACACTAAAACCTCTCAGCCATTTAATTTTAAAAGTTTATCAATGGAATACTAAACACTAAACAATGAATAAACATTTGTTTTTCAACTATACTCCTTAAGAATTTAGAAACAACATAGTGGTAATGTTACTAGACTGAAGTAGCGGTATTTATTGAGCCAAGTATGCTATGTTCATAATTTTGGAATTTTAGTATTTTAGTAATTAGACCTCTACTTTGCTATTTACTTTAAAAGAGCTAGATCTGATAACAGCCGTATAATAAAATTCCACAGAACATATGTGATATGGCAAACCAAGTAATTACTGGAAGTCTTTCCTTCCATTACATGTAGGAAAAAATATTCTACTGCTCCCAGCACTGTTTTGTCATATAGCACACTTTATTTAAAAAAAAAAAACACAACTACCCACAACCACATGCTTTTTATTTCTAGATGTTTAAGCTTAATTAATGAGGAAGTTGACTTGAAGTCCCTTTAAAGTAGTAGGTCAGTATTCTTTGGTTTGACATAAAAAAGATTTCCATGACTAAGTTTGCCAATTTTTGTTTATTTTATATCTTTTTCTTTGGTTCTTGTTCAGCCTTCTTTGAAGTTAGTCTTCAAAGCTCCAATATCAAATGGAATGCAGCATTAAGGATTTTACGACACTATGCTACTTAAACTTTTATTGTTTTGTGGAGAAATCAAAATCAGAAGGATTAAGCTATCCTATTAGGCTTTTTATTTCTCTTTTCTATTTTTTCTAATTTACTCTTTTTTTTTTACTTCCAATTCCAGCATGTTATAAATCTGAAGTATGCCACTCTTAGTCTTACCACGTAGACAAAATAATGCATTTTACACTTAAACATGCTCCAGAAAAAAAATTAACATTCTTTATCATTTCCCAACAGAGACAGTTAATACTCTGAGGCCACATTAATAGAATCTTTCTGCCATTGTAGAAAGTTTGATAGCACTCTTATTTCAATGTCTGAATTTTTCTCCTTTTTTTGACAAAGACAAATGATTGCCATCAATCAAGATCCAATCGAGTATACAGAGAGTCAGGCAAATGCATCACTCTTTACTGGTTTTCCTGCTATTTGTGCAGGCTTTGCTCCATATTATTTTATAGAATGATCAAAAAAGCAGCCATAAGATAGATCATTCACACCCACTGTAAAATTAACTTTCATGAATAATGAGAGTTTTAAACCTCAGATAATGTATATGTTATACAGAAGATATTGCTAGAGTTCATTTCTGGCTGGAGATTATGTAAATGATACTATATGACCTTTATCATTACAAACAGGACATGCAAAACACATATTATTTCATACATCATTCTAAAGCAAGTCAGTTCCTAAAGGAGAAAGAGTAATTTATAATGTTCATGGTGAAGTATTAAGGTTGAAAGAAAATGATATGAAGTACTTGTTATATTTTTGACTTCTCCTCCCCCTTAACCTGTTACTTATGCCCTCTAAACATACTAAAAGTAACAAATACTATTTATAAGCTTTTATTTCACCACAAAATAGAATGTTACTGATAGCAAAATTTTCTGTCCCTAGATTTCAGGTTATGCTAACCCTAATCATTTAAAATTGATGGTGATCACAGTATTTTTTTCATAAAAATTCATATTAATACATTGAACAGTATTATTTAACCACACATTGTAGTTCTTTAAGCTTTTTGTTTTAGCTATTAAGTCTAACCTTAAAAAGTTTACCTTCCTTTCTTTATTCCTTATTATTGAACAATAGCTATTCTAAGCACATTTTAAAAACCGCAAAAAGATTTTCATAATGATAAAATCTATCACCAAGTCATTAACTCACTTTTATAGAAAGTAGGCTTATATGGAATATATGACAAACTGTAGCAAAGACCTCCCCACCCAAGCTCAACTCAACAACATTATTGCAGTCTTGTCCTACTTACACCAACAAGGAAACAAAAACCAAAAATATATTAAAGAATCTGATTTAAATCAATTTAGAGAACTACACAACCCTTAAGGATGCAAGGACCGTCATTTAAATGTTTAAAATTAAGATCTTCATAAAAACACTATCCTGTTCCAAAACTGCAAGACTTTATACAAAGTCATGAAGGTGAGAAATCAAATTAAGAATGATTGTACTTTTCTCTATTACATGACAAAACCAACACTGGTTGAAAACAACCAGTCCATAATCAACTTTCCCAGTATGTTGCTCAGAAAAGGTAAGTAAATTGCTCTCAAAACCACCTCACTGAATCCTTTATCCATTCCAGCTGCCATACCATCCAGACCTCCCCACTCATGGTGGCTCAATAACTTCTGCTATTCTACTGACCATGGCTTCTCCAAACTACTAATCTTACTTGACCTTGCTGCAACATTTGACACTGACCATACAATCCTCCAAACGCTACCCCCTCTTTAGCCACGCTGTCTCTGGTGGTCCAACTGCACTTCAAATACTACATCAGGTTGTAGAGGTTTGTTTTACTTTATTGCCTCTTCTCCTATTTACATGGACACCTCCCCGGCTCCCATAGTTCACTATCACACAACCTCTTTGTGCAACAATAGCAATTGCTTATGTAGTAAAGTTACGAAAATTATGTCATGTTTAATTATTCTTCTACTGGCAGCTTTTATTTCTTCTCGTGTAGCAACGGTTATATCAAACCTCTTAAATACTGCATAATTGTGCGCGCACACCCACACCCACCTGCCTCAAGTATATCAATAGCTGGGTATGTTTTAATTGTCTTTCACTGATCAAGAAATATTACTTATTTTGATAGTGAAGTACCCTTTTGTTGTTTTTCTAGTTCATCCATTTCCCTTCTGCTTTTCAGATCCAGAATCTTGGACTCTGACTTCTGAACTTTTCTTTTCTCCATGCATTGCTGCAACCTGAAGATCTGCCTACTGTCACTGCACTCTGAAAAATCATGTCCATGTTTATTAACTTGTAATTTATCAAATGAGTTCAATACAAAGGTTTTGGGGGGCACTTATATAATTTAAAACACTGCAGAAATCATTGACAAGTGTCAGAGACCACAGTGCAAATCTGAACACCAAAACATCCCTGCCCACTTAATAAAACACTGAAACGCTCACTGAATAGTAGGCTTCTCAAAATTGTTCTTATACAAACATGAGTCTATTCAACACCATTTTTTCCACACACATGTACAAACATGACCACCTTATCAGAGTCCTGAAAGGCCACTATTGGCTCTCCACCCATCAAAGAAAATTTCCTCTTTTTCTTCAGTTCCTTTAGATACATGCTTGTCTATTTCTTTCAGTTCATCTGGTTTCCTCTGCTTTGCCAATTTCAGACTCATCTTCAGTTTTTCATTTCCTCCTTTGTTGTAGATTGAGCCTGGTAGTTGATACACTAACTCTCTAAAGCTGTTTATTAAACCTCCTTCCACTGCTTCTCCAAATCAGAAAAGAAGGGAATCGCTTCATAGACAATGCTATAAGTTTTATACTCCCATATATATACGAGAACCGCTCCCAGTCATGCCTCCAAATCTGTCCATTGGCAGCCCACTCCCCAAGAACAGATTAAAGAATATTTAGATAGATTAGATGTATACAAATTGGCAGGACTTGACGAAGTTCATTCTAGGGTACTTAAGGAATTGCTGAAGCAATCTTGGAACCATTAGCAATTACCTGCCTCCCAAACAGGCCACACATTCCCACTTAGCAACTTTAAAAAAAAAAAAAAAAAAAAAAGACTAGATTAAAAAGCTGGGTGCCTACTGGCTTGTCTACTCTTGAAATTTGTGACAGGTTAAATTGAGTTATTTCATATTAAAATGATTTACATTAGAAGTGGGATCCTAAATCCATATTTAACTATTTAAATAAAAACAACTTGATTTTCAAAGGTCCTGAGTTCTTGCAGCTTCCTGTTATTTATTTTTTTATGATGATAGCACCAAGTGTCCCACTCACGATTGGAGCTCCATTGTGATGAGTGCTGTACAGGGGGGGAAAAGATATTCCCTGCCCAGAAGGGCTTGCAGGCTAAGCAGATGGAAGGTGGGAAATGGAGATACAAAGAACTAGTAAAGTTTTGTTATATAATATATAAACAAAGGTTAGTTATATGCACTATATTATAAGTCAGGTTGGTAGCACTTTATATTGTTAAGGTTACATGACACTTCCCATTTATAAAACCTGTTTTCAATTGCTTATAACTCTACCCTACTTTAATCATTTGGGCTGAAATTTCCATGTGGGGTGTCTGCCTCAGGCTGAACTTTCTGGCCTATTTCTGAGAAAAAGTCTAGGGAAAAATACAGTTGTGCCCATGTTAAAAAAATTCTGGAGACCTTTTATTTGAAAAATTCTAGTGCTTTCATGGACTTGAACTTTGGCAAGCAGTGGCCCTTGTCAGGGATGTGCCTTTTACTGTTCCTGTGAAAATCTGCCCCAATATGGCCAAATCATAAGCCTCTGAAAAATCTCAGTGTGCACATACTCAATAGGGACTTCTTATATTTTTAGCAGCTGAATTCTGGGAAAATTCCATCTGGCTAAGCATGCTCCAACTCAGGACTGAGCAGGACTTTCAGTGCAATTATAACTCTGAGCTGCTCATGGCTGTGCCAGATCTGGACACTGAACTGAACATAGGGAGGTCATCTCTCCTCCGCTTTCCGCTGGGCCCAGTCAACATGGGGGCGGAAGCTGCCTGATTCAAATGAAGAGGGAACAGGAGTCAGACCTGTAGGGGAGGGAGAGTAGGCTGGAACAAGGAACCTCTAGGGGAGGTGAAGAAGCAATCAACACTGGAGACCTTAGAGACTGGGGCTGGGAGGGCAAGGAGATTTGAACTGGGAGCCAGGAGGAGAGTCACACCTCGTGGGCTAAGAAACATTGATCTAGGGGGACTCTCTTACAATATCATCAATACAAGTACACAGTCATGAAGTACTTAGTCAACATTTAAACAACAATTTGCCAAACACTTTAACATAATTAAACAATACTGTAGTCTTCTCTCACCATAGTTAATATTGCTTTTAGGGCTGTTCAACACACAGAATTTGTACTGGTATAACTATTTTAGTTAGGAGTCGATTTTCTACCAAATAGTACCAAGTGGTTGGTTCTTTAATCTAAAGACAATTACAGAGCAGGTTAAACTTATGTGGGACTCTATAAGTCCCCCATTTCCCACCTTCTGATTTTCCAATTTTCACCAAAATCAACAGGGTTCTGCTCACTGATGTCTACAAAGTTCTGTGAAATTTTGGAATTGATCAGATACAACATTCAAAAGTTATTGTGTTACAGACAAACAGAGAAATGCCATCAAGTTGAATATGAAGCCTTGCTTTGCTCAGCCAATGAAACAAACAGCCCACTTCATAATCTCCTACAGCAATTTCACATATGCTGAAACAAAGGTGGATAGTTCGGGCACTGTGGAACACCATAAACGAGATCCCTCATAACAAGAGCAATTGCCCAACACAAACTTCTGGAATTGCTCTATGACAAAACAGAAAAGCTACTACAAAGCAACTCTGGCCACTCCTGCCACATCCACAGTTAAATCAGCAGGTTGTTTCCAACAGTGTCAAAGACCCCAAAAGAGCTTTTATCAGTTATGTAAAACAAAAAACTCTCCGTAGTGGAAGACTTCATTATAATCTAGTTACTAATGCTGAAGAAGCAGATCAGAGTATTGAGGCTTATAAAATAAGTCACAGATAAGCATTCAATATAATGTAGTACAGTATACTTCACAGCTTGTGTAGGCCAAATTTATTGCACATCACGGGGCTCCATTCCCCCTCCACCCCACACAAGCTCCCTGACACTCTCCCACCCTCCTCTATTTCAGGGACTCCTCCTAATTCCTCCCAATCTGCCCCCTGCCAGGGGATTTGTTTGCCCTCTTTTCTCCCCATGGCAGGGCTCTGTGTGCACCCCTATTTCCCCCAAACACCTTTCCCTATTACTGGATCTCAGAATCTCCCTCCACCAGGGATTCTATGTGCCCTCCATTCCCCACTTCCTCCATTCTCATGCCTGTGTGAACTATTATTCCTTTCTCCCCATTTCCTCCTTCTCCCAATTCCAGGTGCTCTGTCTCCTCTCCATGCTCCCATTTTCACCTGCCCTCCCATGATAGGGGCTGTATGCCTTCTCTTCCCCCCCATAACACAGTCCCCCACTTCTCCTCCCCAACCAGCAGTTGTGTGCCCCATTTCCCCCATGCCAGGGTTTCTGTGCATGCCTTCATTTTCTTCTCCCAGCACCCAGTGCCCTCTTCCCTGCAACACCATTATTCTTCTTTCCTTCTGGGTGAGAAGTCATTCAGGGTGTCAACATATTAAACTATTGGAAGGCTGAGCAGAGATCAGTGGGATATTTTTATGCTCAAAGGCATTAACAGGTGCCATCAACCAGTGGTTTGCTCTATAGACAATTGCAGGGGATGCTTGAAGCAGTGGCTATGATTTCATGATTCTAAGGAAAAGAAGGAGTGAAAGCTGCAGAATAAGGACAATGGACTTAAACACAGACTGTAACAACCACTCCCCAAGCGACGTAAGTTTCACCAACCTATGCTCCAGTATGCACAACACTATGTTAGCGGGAGCGCTTCTTCCACCAACATAGCCGCTCGCAGAGGTGGTTTTATTATGCCAATGGGAGAGCTCTCTCCCGTTGGCCTAGAGTGTCTTCACCAGATGCGCTGCAGTGGTGCAGCTGCATCGGTACAGCTGTGCTGCTGTAGCACTTCCAGTGTAGACCAGCCCTTAGAGAAATAGGGGGTAAGGTCCCATGGGAAGAAAACCTAAAGGGATAAAAGGAATACACGAGAGCTGGCAGCTTCTCAAACAGACAATATTAAATGCACAACTGATGCAAAGAAAAGATAGGAAGAATAGTAAGAGGCCAAAATGGCTCCATCAGAAGCTCTTTAATTATCTGAATATCAAAAAAGAATCCTATAAAAAAATGGAAACACTGATGAATTGCTAAGGAGGAGTACAACAGAGCAGCACAACTACACAGGGACAAAATCAGAAAGGCTAAGGCACAAAATGAGTTAAAATTCAGAATGAGCATGACAAATTGAAGAATTGGTCTGAAATAAACAACATGAAATTTAAGCACAACAAGTGCAAAGTATTTAATTTAGAAAGGAAAAATCAAATCCACAGCCACAAAATGGGGAATAACTGGCTAGGTGGTAGGCCTGCTGAAAAGGATCTGGGGGATTTATCATCATCATCTTCCCATTATGCTTGGGTGTTTAGGGCAGCGATGAAGCTCTTCCACTCCTGTCTGTTTCTGGCAAGTCTTTCAATGTTTCCCCAGTGGTGCCCCAGGTTTTTCAGCTCAGCTTCCACAGCTTTTCGCCATGCTGTTTTCAGGTGGCCTCGTTTTCACTTGCCTTCCAGTGTCCAGCTTATTGCTATTCTGGTGATGGAATCAGTTTCCATCCGAAGCACATGGCCATATATACATGGGGGACTTATAGTGAATTATTAATTGAATATGTCTCAACCGTGAGATGCAATTGCAAAAAAGACTAGTATCATTCTGGAATGTATTAACATCAGAGTCCTATATAAGACAGAAAATAATTGTCCCTGTCTACTCAGCACTGGTGAGGCTTCAGCTGGAGTACTCTGTCCAATTCTGGGCACCACACTTTAGGAAAGATGCGGGCAAACTGGAAAGAGTACAGTGTAGAGCAACAAAAATGACAAATAGTTTAGAAAACCAGTCATATCAGGAAAGGTTAAAAAACTGCGCATGTTTAGTCTTGAAAAAAGATGGCAGAGCGGGGATCTGATAATAACCTTCAAATACGTTAATAGTTGTTATAAAGAGGACAGTGATCAATTGTTCTCCATGTCCACTGAAGGTAGGACAAGAAGTAATGGTCTTATTTCTGCAGCAAGGCCAATTTAGGTTAAATATTACAAAAAGCCTTGTAACTATAAGGGTAGTTAAACTCTGGAACAGGTTTCCAAGGGAGGCTGTGGCTTGGTCTACACAACCCCCCCTAATTCGAACTAAGGTTCGCAACTTCAGCTACGTGAATAACGTAGCTGAAGTCGAAGTACCTTAGTTCGAACTTACCTTGGTCCACACGCGGCAGGCAGGCTCCCCCGTCGACTCCGCGGTACTCCTCTCGCCGAGCTGGAGTACCGCAGTCGACGGCAAGCACTTCCGGGTTCGACTTATCGTGTCCAGACTAGACGCGATAAGTCGAACCCAGAACTTCGATTTCCAGCCGTCGAACTAGCTGGTAAGTGTAGCCAAGGCCTGTGGAATCCCCTGAAGTTTTTAAGAATTGGTTGGACTAACACCTATCACAGATGGTCTAGGCTTACTTGGTCCTGCCTCAGCACAGGCAGCTGGACTTGATGACCTCCCAAGGTCCCTTCAAGCCCTACATTTCTCTGTTTCTATCAATTCAAAGGCACTAATGACAGAAGATGTCATTTTGACCACTACCTTACATCACCCCCCACCACAACCACCCAAATTTAGTTTACAGTTCTATTTCTCTTGACTGTGCACCTGAATACCCCCATCTCTTCAAATGGGGACTCTGGAATAGCCCTTCAGGCATTGCAATACAACAGCAGTTTTTTACATTAAAAACATAAGTATCTGAGTTAAAATTGACCAAGTGGGATGAACTGATTAAAAATAAATCACTGATATAATCTAATAATGGTAATTGCATATACTGCAACTAGTAATTTATACTGTCTCAGTTCTGTTCCATTCCCTTTCCTGGTACTCTCACTTTTGCTGTTTATGTAATAAAGCAACTTGTACTATCATCAGTTCTGTTCATCTTTAACAATAATAACAATCTTTAGTAATAAACTAAGTCTGGACACTCTTTGATGCACTCTCACAATACAAAAATTATTCTCTTCATAAGTCATAATGTACTTTTCAAGATTCCTTTTAGGGTGTAAGTTACCTTGGTCTGGGCTCTAGGTACAACTGCTGAGCTTCAATGTGTGGTTTTTTGACTGAAACAACCCCCCGGCTAATACCTGATGGTATATTTTAGCTTACAATAAGAAGAGGGATTTTTATTTGCCAGTACTTACTTACTTACTCCCTTCTTTATAGATTTTACATTTTTTCCTTTTTTTGATCAACAGAATAGGAGTAACAACCTAATCCCTAAAACACTTTTCAAATGGTACTGTCTTCACATCTCATAATTAAATCAATAAATTTTCACATCCCTCTGTTTACTTTCTCTGTGGAAAGAATTATAGCACAAGAACTGGTTACAGTCATTATACTCCTAATGTGGCAAATACTATGGAATCAGTTAGAGTAAACTCTACAGGGTTACAAGGTCAAAATGAAAGACTGCATAATTTATCAGATCAGGCAAATCATTTTGAAAGTACAGAGTTAAGTGCGGCATTAGCCTGAGATTACTGCCTTTCATGAATAAAGGTTAATATCAGTGTTTATTCAGTTATACAGTACATGGCATGTACTATATAAACTTCATTCGTTTAAAGAAATCCCTCCTGACACGGTCACATTTAAAATACTGGAACTAAGCTAATGCACAATGTTGTTTTAGGATAATATCTTAAAGCAATCTAGTATTGTTATTTTAAAATATCAAGTCCTACATTATCAAAATGGCATCAGATGACACCATCTCAGTCGGTCAAGAGAAAAACCGTTTATTAACCTTTCGTAACTCTTGTTCTTTGAGATGTGTTGCTCGTGTCCATTCCATGCTATGTGTGTGCATGCTGCGTGCACTGTTGCTGAAGATTTTTCCCTTAGTGGTATCCGTACAGCCAGCTCTAGCACCTTCTGGAGTTACGTGCCTATGTGCCAGTATAAGGGGCGCCGCAAGCCACGCATCCTCTCAGTTCCTTCTTGCTGGTAACTCCAACACAGAGGTAGGAGGGTTGGTCATGGAATGGACATGAGCAACACATCTCAAAGAACAACAATTACAAAAGGTTGGTAGCCATTTTTTCTTCTTCGAGTGCTTGCTCATGTCCATTCCATGCTAGGTGACTCTCAAGCAGTACCCTCAAATGTGGTGCGACAGGGTGTTGGGAAAGAACTGCTGACTCAGCCCTCTGTTACACCAGCCCCCATTATGGCAAGCAAATTGGAGCTGGATAGAAAATCCTGCACCTAATTGTTGAATGGGAGACACCTGCCTGGGGCTATATAAAGGCTGCAGGGAAGGAAACCGGGGCGGGGGAGGGGGAAGAGAGAAGAGGAAGCAGAGTGAAAGCCCTTCCCTCCAGGGAGCAGACACTAGAAGCAAGCAGCATATGGTGAAAAGGTGGTGGGAGCACAACCTGTAAAGAAAAAGCACCAGTGGTTACTGAACCCCAGGGTCTCCAAGTGACTTTATCAGCACAGCAGGGGCAGGAGCCAAGAGGGCCCTCCCATGAACTGCTACAGGTAGGCTTGGAGTTCATGTATGTGCTGACTGCAAAACTACTCTTCCAAAACTGGGGTCATCACGGGCCTGTTGGGTGATGGCGTAGTGGGACATGAAGGCATGCACAGATGACCAGGTTGCAGGCCTGCAGATGTCCTGGATCTGTACCATCACAAGGAATGCTGCTGACGAAGCTTGGACTCTTGTGGAGTGAGCGGTCACGATGGCTGGAAGCAGAAAATTTGTCTGCTCGTAGCAAGCTTGGATATAGGCAGTTATCCAGGACAAGATTCTTTGTGATGACATAGGTAGTCCTTTCATCCTTTCTGCTACTGCTACAAAGAGTTGCGTGTACTTGCAGAAGGGCTTAGTTCTTTCAGTATAAAAGACAAGGGCCTGCCTAACGTCCAACATATGAAGCTGATGTTCTTCAGAGGTCTCTGGAGTTTTGGGAAGAAGACAGGTAGAAAAATGACCTGGTTGTTGTGAAATTGCCATACTACTTCTGGTAGGAAGACTGGATGGAGACACACTTGGACCTTGTCCTTGAATACTGTGTAGGGTGGTTCCAACATAAGGGCTTTGATCTCAGAGACCCTACTGGCTCAACTGATCACCACCAGGAGATGCTAATGGCTCAAATTGGGGTGGTGGGTGGCATGAATCTTGAGAGGACCAGGTTTAAGTCCCATGCGGGGGTCAGTTTCCAAACCTGAGGATAAAGCCTTTCCAGCCCTTTAAGAAACTGGACCATCATCTTGTGGGAGAACACTGACCTGCCATTCACTGAAGGGTGGAAGGTTGAGATGGCTGCCAGATAAACTTTAGTAGACAAGAGAGCCAGACCTTGCTGCTTTAGGTGGAGTAGATACTCCAAGGTAAATCGCAGAGAAGACCGAGATGGGGAGAGGTTCCATCCAGAGGCCAAACAAGTGACATGTTTCCACTTAGCCAAGTAGGTAGCCCGGGTGGAAGACTGTCTACTACTTAGCAAGACCTGTCTAACCTGCTCGAGCATGCCTGTTCCTCAGGGTTTAGCCATGCAGAATCCATGCTATCAGGGGCAGGGAGGCAAGATTTGGGTGGAGTAACCAGTTGTGGTCTTGTGAAATCAAGCCCGGAAAGAGTGGGAGTGCGAGTGCAGCTGCC
Organism: Malaclemys terrapin pileata; assembly: GCF_027887155.1. Taxonomy (NCBI): domain Eukaryota; kingdom Metazoa; phylum Chordata; order Testudines; family Emydidae; genus Malaclemys; species Malaclemys terrapin. Next base: position 84,976,723 of record NC_071509.1, on the reverse strand, counting down.
ACCAAAAGGTCTAGACTCTAGAAGCATGCCAAACCAATACTTACATAGCCATTCCAGTGCTATCCGGATGATCCTTGCTTTGTCCCGTTAAATTTTTATTGGAACCTTGTGATCTAAGGGAATCAGAGGAAAGGCATACAGTAGATGGTCTGCCCATGAGAGCAGGAAGGTATCAGAGAGGGAGCCCATGCTGTGCCCTCACAGTGAACAGAACTGAAGGCACTTCCTGTTCTGCCTGGTGGTGAACAGTCCACCTGGGGAGGCCACCACCTCTGGAAGATGACTCTGATGACCTAGGGTGAAGAGACCATGGAAAAGGCTTGGCTGAGGTGATCTGCCAGTACATTTTGGGCTCCTGTGAGACTTGTCGCCTTAAGGTGAATGGCCTTTTTCACACAAGTCCCACAGCCAGAGAGCCTCCTGGCACAAGAAGATCGAGCCCTTCCCTGCTTGTTGATGTAAAACATTGATGCAGTGTTTTCCATCGGAACCTGCACCACTTTGCCTGAGATCTAGGGAAGCAACACCTGGCAAATCAGACAAACTGCCCTGAGTTCTTCCTGGGACCAGAGACCCTGCGTCTCTGAGATTGCCAAGGTGAGCGCCCCATCCTAGGTCTCATGTGTCGGAGACTAGGGCTACCAACGGTTATGGGGCAGCAAAGGCCACCCTTTCATTACCGATCCTGGGTCTCTCCACCAGGCCAGGGAAGTGAGGACTGCATGAAGAACTTTGAGTATTGAGTTTAGGTGGTGTCTGCTCAGGGAGCAGACTGACGTCAACCACAACTGGAGGGATCTGAGGCATAGCCTTGTGTACTGCACCACATAAGTACATGCCACCATGCATTCCAATAGTTTGAGGCAGACTCAAGCAGTCGTTTTTGGGTGGATCATGTCCTTGGATATCAGGTCCGACATAGTCCGGAATCAGACTTCCAGCAGGAAGGTTTTGGCCTGGGTTGAGTCGAGCACTTCCCCGATAAACTCTATTCTCTAAACTGGGACCAGAGTTGACTTCTTCTCGTTTATCAACAGACATAGCACCTGGAAGGTGGCCCTGACTGTACTGATGCTGTGCTGAATCTCAGCCTGCGACCAACCTTTGATCAGCAAGTTGTGGAGGTACAGGTAGACTTGCACGCTTCGATGCTAAGGAACGCTGCTACCACCTCCATACACTACTTGTAGACCCATGGGCTACCGATAGGCTGAAGGGGAAAGTGGTGAATTGGTAGTGGTGTTGACCCACTACAAACCAGAGAAATCTTCTGTGGCTGTGGAAGACAGATGTGAAAATAAGCATCCTTTAAGTCAGTGGTTCTTAACCTTTACTACAGCCTGCACCGCTTTGGTTCTCAAAATAGGTTCTTGCACCCCTTATAAAAAATCATTGAAGTAGGTCACTTCTTTAAACCTAGATTGATCATAACTATAGAATGAAAGAGATAGAATTATATATTTATTTCACAGTAAAATTAAGAATACATGAAAAATTACACACTTTTTTTAGAGTTACATATTAATTATTCTTTCTTTACACAGGCAACAAATCCTGAATTTTTTCCTAGCATGGCAGGGGCACCATCGATGCAAACTGATCCACACACGTCAAGTGTTATCTTATCCTTAGATTTGATGAAACAAAGTAGTTGTACTTACGGTGCCTGTGCTTAATTTGTGTTTTTGATGATTTACCTTCTAAAAAAATCTGGCATGTCTCGCACCCCCAGAAAGGGCATCATGTACCCCAGGTTAAGAACCACTGCTTTAAGTAAAGGGTGGCATACTGTCTCCTGGATCCAGGGAGGGAATGATGGAGGCCATGGAGATCATGCGGAACCTCAGTTTCGAGATATCTGTTGAGGTGACACAGGTTCAAGATGGTCCATAAGCCCCCTTTGGCCTTCATGATTAGGAAATATCAGGAGTAAACCCTCTTCCCTCTCAAGTCTCAAGGAACTTCCTCTATGGCCCCCACACCCAGGAGGGCTTGCACCTCCTGGGTGAGGAGTTGCTCATGAGAATGGTTCCTGAAGGACTGGTGGTGGGGTGGGACAGGGTGGATGAAAATTGGAGGACGTAACCGACTGTTACTGTACTCAGTACCCATCTGTCCGATGTTATATATGGCTACACTGGGCTGAAGGGCGACACACTGTCCCAAACCAAAATGGGGAACGGATCTAGTGTTGAGATTGGTATAGTGCCTTTGGGCGTACCTTCAGAAGGCCTGCTTGGCCTCGCCAGAATATCTGAGATCCCGACTGGGAGGTTGACGTAGAAGGGAGGCGTTGGTATTGCTTGTAACCTTTCCTCTTTCTTTTGTAGGGGTCCTGCCTGGGAGGTGCCATGATTCTGGAAAGTTGCTGGGGCCTCAAATGCTTCCTGGATGTTGGTGGTATGTAAAGGCCTAAGGAACTACGGGTGACCCTTGTGTCCTTGAGACTGTCTGCTCCAAGAACAGGAGGAGTCCTCAAAGGGGAGGTCCTGGATGGACTGTTGAACTTTGTGAGGGAGACCAGATGATTGGAGTCATGAACAGCGCCTCATGGTGACTAACAATGCCATAGTCCTGGCTGCTGAGCTGGCCGCATCCAGAGCCGCCTGGAGGGAGATCCTAGCCACAGTCTTGCCCTCCCTTCAGGATGTCTGTGAACTCCTGCCTCGACTCCTGAAGAAGGGAGTCTTTAAATTTGAATGAGTCCCACAGATTAAAATCATACCTCCCCAGCAGAACCTGCTGGTTGGAGATGTGTAACTGTTGACTGCCTGTTGAATAAACCTTCCGTTCAAACAGGTCTCTTGGTGTCTTTATTTTTGAGGATAGCACTCAACTGCCCTATCTGTCCCACTCATTTGCTGCCAACATTACCAGGGATCCTTGGTGAATAAAGATACTCAAATCCACCAGCTGGGACATTTCTTCGCTGCCCTTTTAGAGGTGGGGGGCAGAAAAGGAGGAGTTTGCCACAGTGTTTTGATGGGGCCCCATCACCGCTTCATTAATGGGCAAAGACCTTAGAAAATACATCATTCTTTCACATATGTGGAATGATGAGACAAAGCAGCATTGAAACAGTAGTTTCAAGGTCTGGCATAAACATAATTACTAAAATAGGGTAGATACGCGTATATGACCACTCCAATAATAAAAGGTCCCTTAATAAATGGGACTGAGCATGTACAGGTGATTACCAAATTATCTTAAATTATTTGTAGTCAGGGGGATGAAAATGGCAACCAGCAAATTCAATCAATGAATAGATATGAAAAATAATGTTTAGGCAAATACATGATGAGGCAAAGAGCGGTACACAGCAATTTCCCAACTGACCAGAGCCCTGGCAAATCAAACAAAACAAAAATAAGTGAACCACTTGCTATAACTGGGACCACATGCCATAAATATGATCGTAGAATCATAGAATATCAGGGTTGGAAGGGACCTTAGGAGGTCATCTAGTCCAACCCCCTGCTCAAAGCAGGACCAACCCCCACCTAAATCCCCAAATGGCCCCCTCAAAGATTGAACTCACAACCCTGGTTTTAGCAGGCCAATGCTCAAACAATGATTAGAGAGAGCAAGATATAAAATGGGGACCAGTGGACTCCAGTCCATTCCTAGCATGCCTAATACAATATTTGTGAGAGTTGGGGGTGGATACATTGAAAGTATTCACCAAAAAATGCTTGAGTAATTATGATCAACTTCTGAAAAATCCTCAGATTCATAGATAGTACTGAATGGGAAAGAGTCAAATGTGACAAAAATATCAAATAATTTTACCCACTCTACAAGTAACTCATAATAAACCTCAGACTTTATAGGATTGGTAATCTTTTAAATTGACAATTTGCCCAATTCTCAGTAGATACAGTACCAGAAATTTGCCTCTTTCACCTATAAAACTTTCTTCAGAGTGTCTGACAATCCCTCATGGACTATTCTCAGTAGTCTTTGGTAACCGTTCTGAACTGAATCCAGGAAGGGGCACCCATCTTCTCTTAGGACCTATGCACTGGAAAAACTTACTGGACAGGATTTTACATATTCCTGGGGGAATTCTGCACCACTGCGCAATGCAGAATTTTGCAGAAATTAAGATTCTGTGTGCAGAATTTCCCTTTCCCTACAAAAATGGGCTGCAGTGATACTAGCTGCCACTAGGGGCCACTGGACTTGGTAGAGCCCATCTTGCACATAGAAGACACTGCTAAGGGGGAAGGAGAGGGAGCTAGAGGGTTCTCAGCAGCTGCAGTTCCCAGTATGCCCTGAGGGAAGAAGAGGGTGGCACACAAGAAACTCTGTGCAAGCTTGGGATGATGGGTGTCTGGGAAAGGGGAACCCTGCAGGTGGGCTCTGGGGAAAAAGGGGTTTGGGTATATCGCAGGGGGGCAGAGGTGGGCTCGTGGGGGGGGGGGGGGGATGGGTTGAGGGTGTCTCTCTCCCCCCTCCCCTCCGGCTGAGCTTAGGGGGAGGGGCAGGCGGCAGAGAAACAGGAACTGGGTTATCATAGGGATTTCTTTAACTCTCCACTCACGGGGGAATTTTTGTGTGTCTCTGTATTGTTACAGACATACTTGTTGACAAGTATTTTGAAATAAATTACCAAAATAATTGAAACTGGTATAATTATGTAGTATTATTTTGACAAAATTTGCAGAATTTAAAAATAGTGTGTGCAGAATTTTTATTATTTTTTGGTGCAGAATGCCTCCAGGTGTATTTTATAGTAAGGTAGCAATTTCTCATTCAAACCATAGCATATTTGGCCATCCTTCACAGTGGGATGTAGCTAGCAGGTAATTATCATGCATCTCTGCATATTCTTCCTAGACACATTCAATTCCAGATAATGATTGACAGTCCACTTGTAAGGATTTCTGGTAAGCTTCTTGCAATTACACTTGAAGTGATAAACCTTGAACAAGCATTGTGGCTGTGCCATTTAGTCCTTTCAATATACTTAATCAAGGCTCCAAGTACATCCAGTATATACCATGTTATCTCCTTTGAATGGACAGGTTTGGGGCCAAAACACAGCAATGCTATGCATTGTGACCAGGGGAAGGTGGAATGTTGAGTACCATTTTGTCCATGTGGAAAATACAGTATTGCTCTTTGATGAGCAGAGCTCAGAGTTTGGACATTCTTCTTGTGGAAATTATGGCAATTAAAAAATCAAAGTAAATTTAAAGGAGAGAAAATAAAAAGAGAAAAATGAAGCTGAATTCATTGATTTGAAAGGCCAACCTATTAGTGCTTTGAAGATGAGATTCTGGGTCCAAGTAGGGTATCTGTGAACTTGAGAAGACTTAGCCAGGGGCTGCTATGAAGAACATACTATATAGGTAGTCCAACACCTAACTGTCCAGGTCACAGTGTAGTAGGGCTTACTACTATGATGTTTACTTTCAGCTAGAAGAGGTACACCAGTTTCTAAATTATTCTGCAGAGACTGGAGCAACTGGTGAATTCAGTTTCTAGTGGTTAGTCCCTCTACCCTTACAGCAATTACTCTGGATCCATATCTAGCTATTAACTCATCTTTGATCTCTTCCTCAAAGTTGTAAGATCATCATACTCTCAGGGCATCTTTAGACTGTAGTATTGACCTTCCAGCTGTGGTAACAGAATAGAAGGAAGCATATACAGGAACAAACAGGGCCATTGCTGTGTCTGGGTATCTGTGTCCAGGGTATCTGATGTGTAGGCTCCTGGAGTAAAATCTCTTGCTGCATGTTGCTGAGGTGAACATGTCCAGTAATCAAATGAGCATACTGTCCTGTCACATACCTCCTTGTTAAATCTCCACACATTTTAGTCCATTCCTTTTCTGTTGAGTCAGTACATATTAGTTATTAGAACCTCACTTATGTGTAATGCAGTCGCTGAGTTTAGATTTTATTCTGCCTAGTCAAAGGAGAGTTTAACCTCCCTTAGTTTCCGGCTCTTCTTTTTCCCTTAGGTGTTGATGTGTGCTACTGAGGTGACTTTAGCCAACTATATCAGCACAAACCTCCTGCTCAGCATGGGCGACATTTCCAAAGTATTACTGTTCAGGGCTCAAAACAGCTGTGACTGTTCCTAGATATCACTTGTGATCAGATAACTTGGCAGGAGTTGCCCAACTGCTAGGGCCGGCTATAACTTTTTTGCCGCCCCAGACAAAAAAGAAGAGCGCCACACACACACCCCCACCAGTGCCATGCAGCCGAACTCCCCCGAGCACTGCCGAAATCCCCGCCCCCCCCCGAGCGCCACGCCACCCGAAGCCCCGCCCCCTCCGAGCGCCGCACGGCCCAAAGCCCCCGCCCCCCTCCGAGTGCCGTGCCAAGCCCCCGCCCCCTCCCAGCGCCATGCCACGCCAAGCCCCCACCCTCCCTCCGAGCTCCGTGCCAGTGCCCGCCCTCCCTCCGAGCTCCACACCAAGCCCCCCCTCCGAGCGCCATGCCGCGCCAGCCCCCGCCTCCCCTCCGAGCACCAAGCCAGCCCCCGACACCCCCAGCGCCGTGCCGCGCCAGCCCCCCTCCGAGCGCCAAGCAGCCGCCCCCCCTCTGAGTGCCACGCCAAGCCCCCGCCCCACCAAGCGCCGTGCCACCCAAAGCCCCGCCCCCTCCAAGCGCCACGGAAACAAAAAAAAACCCTCCAGCGCTGCCCCAACGAACCAATAAATAAAATAAATAAAAACCCGAGCGCCGTGCCGCTCCAAGGTGCCGCCCCAAGCACATGCTTGGTCAGCTGGTGTCTGGAGCCGGCCCTGCCAACTGTGCACCCTAGCCAGTCAGGCTATACTCTGTAGCAACTACTGTCCACTCCGGGGTTAGTTCTAGTTTCCTTGTCAAGTGTTCTTTGGATTTTCACCAATCCAGATCACTCATTAGTTTTCAAAAGAGGGATAATCTCTTGAATGTTAAAGGTCCCAATGAGCAACTCTTTCTGAAGATGCCTACTTAGAATATGAGAAGGTGAGAATCCTTGATTGTTCTCCTAGAGGGACCATAAACCATTCCAGTATCTCCTGGAGGATTATGTGGAGACTACCTCGGGAGGACTCAGGGTTGCTTTGACTTCTCTCCCCCCTTCTTCCCGCCAAGGTGGAAGTGAATTCTTGTTTCTCTTATTCTTCTTAGTCAATCCATTGGTTCTTGTCTTTGCCTGCTGTAGGGAGAGGAGACAATATCCCAGGATGTCTGCCAGAGCTCTGGGAATTGGAGTGGAAGGAACTGGCCCACGAGTCTTTCCATTCACCTGATCCTGCCTGTCCTTGACTGAGTAGCAGATGTGTGTTAGATCTGCCTTTTACTCCTCTACATCTTAGCTTCCGATACTGCCCAGTTGAGGGGTAAGGGGGAAGAAGTGGAGTATCTCCATACAGCTTAGGCACACGTGGCCTTGTTTAGTTTGCTGGTTGGCAGGGGGGAGGGGAGAGTGCTAGGGAAGGGAAGAAACAAGAACAGGAAAGAGAAGAAGAAAAGAGGAAAGAAAGAAATAAGAAAGTACACTAAGTCCCAGAAGTCTTTTAGAGATAACTCTAAGGAAGAGCTCAGCATTGCTTCCAAAAGGTTGGTCCCTACATACTAAACTGGAACTTCCCCTAGATTCAGTTCAGAACTGCCTTTGAAGACTGCAGTGGGGAAGATCCATCCACCAAATGATAAAGTTGGACATGCTCTCGCATCAGAAGGATATTCTACATTATACACCTAATGATGAACATAGCAATATTTTTCGAAGTTCACCTATTCCATTTGTTTGCTCTAATTATAGCTGTTCATTTCATTTGAACACATTACTTTGTAAGTAAATGTAAGAACTACTGTCAATAAAAAAAATCACTATTTACACATGACAGTTTTACAAGCTGTGATAAGCAACAGTCACTATTAATAGACTTTCTGACAAAGGAAGAAAAAATGTTGTGTATGTTATAGAAGTGTGGAAATTAACATTTTAAACAAGTATACTTTTCAAACTTATTATATGAGCCCATATTGGCTACATTAACACACACAATCCTATTTTAGTTTTGTTCTTAGTGAGAGTAATAGTGAATTGGCTTACTACAGAAAAAAAGATCTGAATATATAAAAAAGGAAAAACACTCAAAATGAAAACAGGTAGAAACAAATTTTAAAAAGGAATGAAGTAAGGGATAGAACCAAATATTACAAAGTTGTCCGCAGCTGTTTTTCTGTGCAAATGCAAGAGGTTGGAGAAGACAGGGCACTAGAAACAGCATATCACTTCCCCCTCACCATTTTATTCTTACTTCGCTCCTCATTTAAGTAATTTCTATGAAATTAATGCCAAAGAAGGAAAAAATGACTGCAAAGAGGAGCAGTAGAAATAGTACTTGTAGTGAACATGGTGGTACCACTGCAAAAACAAAAGTGAACTATGACAACGATTTAGACATTGAAAAAAGTGTCAAAAAGAAAATAGAGAGGGGCCTGGAGAGAATGGTCAGTCCCAAAAAGCTTTCCGATGCCCTTCAAAGCCAGTGAAGGAAGGAAGGGCTGTAAAGGGAATATAATAAAAAGCAGTGTTGACAAAAGTTTCAGAGTTGGAGCAGACAGATGTACCAAAGACTCAGAAATAACCAAAGTTCAAAAGAAATCCAATGGGATTAAGGATCCAGGTCAAAGAGGGAAGAAGGGATTAAAGAAGAAACATGCCAGAAAGAAAGCATTTGCAAGGAGCAGCAACAGAATGAAGGAAAGAAATACATGGCCCTGAGCATCATTTCTTAGCTGCCTGAAAAGAAAACCAGCCTCATTCGTGTGGGATTTCCTCTCATCAGATAAAAGTGACAGTAGCAGCACAATCTGATTTTTGTACATAAAGGCACTCTAAGATAACTATGCAAAAGAGAAACATCTGCTCAGCATGCAGCAGATCACCACTACTGTAGCAGGGAAAAGGTACAGTAAATGGAGAGAGGACACAAGTGTCAGTAACAGCCATCGCCACTGAGTGGCTAGTCTGAATTTTCCCTTTCCTAATCATTACCTCAACTGATACAAGAGGCCTGGTCTGAAAAGTAAGAGGCCTGTAAGTAAAATGCATGTCAAAACCTTTGCAGGTATCATTTAATAGGACAGCAAACTACAGTAGTAGTAATCCTACAGTCTACAAGCTAAATGTAACAGAGATCTTAATATTTGCTCTGGAACATATGCAATGTACAGTTTCAAAGAGGAAGAAATAATTGAAGATCCTGCTTTTCCAGCAAAGAGGTCCTGGGTGGTGTACAAACAATGCAGGTGTTTGAGTTTCTCAGAGATAAAAGGTTCAAGTTGAAAATCATATTTTTGATAAAATTCTTCACAATAGTTACAACATGTACCTTAGGAGGGTAATACTGCAAACCTTAACACATTTTGGAAAGATAATTTATTTTTCACTGTTTACGTTCTACATTTCTCCCCATTCTAATAACTGGCACTTTTGTAGCTAGTGTTCCAAGGTATTTATGTTCCAGATATGCCAAACATTCGTATGCTGCTTCATGCTTCAGCCACCATTCCAGAGGACATGCTACCATGCTGATGATGCTCGTTAAAAAAATAATGCATTAATTAAATTTGTGACTGACCTCCTTTGGGGAGAATTGTACGTCTCCTGTTCTTTTATCTATATTCTGCCATATATTTCATGTTATAGCAGTCTCAGATGATGACCCAGCACATGTTCGTTTTAAGAACACTTTCACAGCAGATTTGACAAAACGCAAAGATGGTACCAATGTGAAATTTCTAAAACTAGCTACAGCACTCAACCCAAGGTTTAATAATCTGAAGTGCTGTCCAAATTCTGAGAGGGATGAGGTGTAAAGCATGCTTTCAGAAGTCTTGAAAGAGGAACACTCAGATGCGAAAACTACAAAACATGGAACACCAAAAAAGAAAAATCAACCTTCTGATAGTGGCATCTGACTCATTATGATGAAAGTGAACATGCGTCGGTCCGCTCTGCTTTGCATCATTATCGAGCAGAATCTGTCATCAGCATGGACACATGACCTCTGGAATGGTGTTGAGGCATGAAGGGACATATGAATCTTTAGTGCATCTGGCATGTAAATATCTTGCGACGCTGGCTACAACAGTGCCATGCGAATGCCTGTTCTGACATTCAGGTGACATTGAAACAAGAAGTGGATAGCATCATCTGCTGCAAATGTAACCAAACTTGTTTGTCTGAGTGATTGGCTGAAGTAGGACTGAGTGGACTTGTAAGCTCTAAAGTTTTACATTGTTTTATTTTTGAACGCAGTTATTTTTTGTATATAATTCTACATTTGTAAAGTCAACTTTCATGATAAAGAGATTGCACTAAAGTACTTATAATGGAGGAGTTGAAAAATACTATTTCTTTTGTATTTTTTTACAGTGTAATAAAAAATAAATATAAAGTGAGCACTGTACACTTTGTATTCTGTGTTGTAATTTAAATCAATATATTTGAAAATGTAGAAAACATCCAAAATATTTAAATAAATGGTATTCTATTATTGTTTGAGTGATTAATCTTTTAATCGCGCAATTAATCACAATTAATTTTTTTAATCGCATGACAGCCCTAATTTATTTATATTCATTTATTGACTACAGCTGGGCAGGAACTGGATTTTTCCATTTCTTGGGAAATTCATAAGTTCAAAAAAATTTCCATTCCAAAATGCGACAAAACCCAAAATTTCCAAATTTCCTACAAAGCAAAATTCTTAAATTTGTTTCAAGTTAATCAAAATATTTAGTTCTGATATTTTTTAAATATAAAATATATAAAACTTTTTGTTTCAAAATTTATTTCATGTTATATATATTATACAATATATATAACATGAAATAAATTTTGAAACAAAAAGTTTTGAAATCATCTTCTTCTTTGTATAGCTGATGTAAATGTAGAGCAACAACTATAATTTTACATTCAGATGGCTAAGCCAGATAATTGCGTCTGGAGTAGCTGAGTGTATCACTGTGATGCCTCCACTGTATTTGTAAATTGGACATTGAGTTGTTTCATGTTCTATAGTCTGTTCTGGATGACCAGAGTCACACACCGGAGAGTCTTTAATTTTCCGTGTGTGCAGCAACTATCTGCATCTGCCATAGTTTGTGCGGATGCAGTTTAGGGTTGCCCATGAGCTTTGTGGGAGATTGAAGCCAGGGATCTATGTCAGGTCTTTTATGGGGTGTTTATTTGTAACCTCTTGTAAACACCATTTGTCTCTCCAAGTTTCATCAGGGTTGAAGTTGCATTGTTGAAAGTTAAATGTGCAGGTCCAAAAGGGCTTATGTGACTTCAAGCCATGGTGAGGGAGGGTTATTAAGGTCCAAGTGAATGGGAAAATATTCATTTTCCACAATCCTCTGATATTTCCAAAGAATTGCAGCATCGTGGCAAACTGACGGGGGGACGATGTGCAACAGCACTGGCAGCCAAGGTGTTGGGGTTGACTTGAGGCGTCCAATGATGCACCATATTGCAGTGTTCAGTTGGACATTAACAAGTCAAGTATGGCTACTTCTGGTCAATACCAGTGCAGAGTATTCCACTATGGAGTACATTTGAAAATGTAATGAAATGAAAAATCAAAACATTAACATTCCAAAAATGTCACACCAAGATGTTTTATTATTATTGACACAGTCTTTTTTTCCAAAATGAAAATTTGTCAAAATCAATATGCTTCCACACAACAATTAGCTTTCAACAAATTTAGTTTCCAACGGAAAAATGTTCCATCAGAAAATGCCTGACCAGTTCAGTTATCTAGGTGTCATGTTCCTTACAATCTGCATTAACCAGAGGCAGCTAGATTTGTCACCTATGGAACCATGTCCTTTCCGAATTTTATGAATGTGAAAAGCTGTATGACAAAATCATTGCTCAATGAATGACTTAATCCTTATTTTTATCCTCCCCACATTTCCCAGTTTGTCACCCTCAATATTGAGACAAATGCCATTCCTAGTTTTCAACCATATGCCACGTTTTGCAATGATCTCCATTTCAAAAGTCAGTGGTTCCCAATAGATATATTCTATGCATAGAGGAATCCCTGGATACCACTCTGTGGGGTGTGTGTGTGTGTGTGTGTGTGTGTGTGTGTGTGTTTTTTTAAGATTTCTTAAAACATAGGTCTTGAAAAAAACAAATTTAGGTAAACTTTACAGTTAATTTCAGTTCAATTCAATAACACTTTATTGCCATACCAAGATATACGAGTGATGTCAAACTGTTAAAAGAAGCAAAACATCTCTGGTATCTATGGAAGTATATTGCCCCAGAGGAAGCTTCACACTTTGGGGGTTTAGTCCATGTGTCCAGCGATTCTTTCCAAATCATCAGACTTTGCAAAAGCTGCAGATGAAAAATATTCTGACATTGCAGCCTCTCAAGTAGAGCATAATTGCATGCTCTATATGCTCAAATGACTATGAAATAGAAAGCTATTAATGACTTCCAAGACAAGATGGATGAGGTAGATCTTTCCTTGGACCAACTTCTATTAGTGAAAAAGACAAGCTTTCAAGCTACACAGAGCTCTTCTTCTGGTTGGGAAAGGTATTTAGAGTGTCACACCTAAATACAAGGTGAAATGGATTGTTAAAGAAGCTAGGTAACATGGGGCAGGGAGGGGTCACAGGGCAGAGGAGACACGTGGGACAGTCATGTGTCCTCCCCTTTAGATTGTGTCCTCCCAGTATGGGGAGGCACAAGTCATATATGTCTGAACCTGACTAGTTAAATTTAGATCTTTTTAAAATTCTTTGCTCCATCCTGAACCCTTTAAATTATCTATTCAAAAGTATAATGATGCTGATCTCCATCAGGTAATAATTCTTCTTTTCCTTTTGTAGTAAATTCTGTTGCTAGAAGGGCACTTTGAAGCAAGTTTTAACATTGTTGTAGTAATTTAAGGACCCTTGTGCAACATATTATTAAGTAACCAGATTAGTGCAATCACCATATATTTTAATTATAAGATCCATTGCTATCCTCTCAAGGGTGAAGACAATATAGAATTCTGCAGACAAATTCTCACAAATAAAATGAACTTAGTGATTACTGAAAAGGAGAAGAACCTCCTCCACTGACATTGGGGGACAGATGAAGGAGAACATAAGAAAACCTGAAAAAGTCTTAATCCAGTCAGGACAAACTGTTCTCAACAATTTTTTTTTTTTTTTAAACACAAAATTTCCCCACTTGTCACATTCTTCTTTACCTTCTATAGAGTTCCTTGAGACTGCCTCTAAATTTGGCTTTATAAATATTAAAAACATAGCATACATATACCAGTTCAAAATATAATTGTCCTAATAGCAGGAGTGATGATATCTCATGAAAAAACAACAGACTTTTGTTTTCACTGGCAGAAAGAGAATGTAGGAAGCCCTTACCAGATTTGTAGTGGGTGCAGAGAGGGGTTGTTACATGTCTGACCCACTTGTTTACTTACTGTTTTTAGTGCTGCTGAAGCTACTGTAACTATAAACTTGTCTATGTACCATCACCACCACAAAGTGGTAGACACATTTATGAAAAGTTACTCAAATTCTTTTTCTCAAAGAGATCATGAGCCATAACAGACTAGTGAGAAAGGGATGGAAATCAAATTTGCTTTTTGTAGAAGCCCTAATCTAGTATTTCAGTATATCTAGTGCCATCAGCCATTTATTTTTTTCCCACTTCACTTATGTTACACTTACAAGGATATGGCCTATTGCATTAATTGCCATTTTATTTAATTACTTTGTTCTTGGTTTCAAGAGCTCTTGGCATCAAGCATAAAGAAGGTTGTGAGTTTTTTAAATTTTTCTTTTCACTGTAACAGCTATCTTTCTATCAGTTGACCTTCTTATCTTGTTTACAGTTCTGTTTGTAGGTGTACTTTTGGTTTTGTTCTCTTTACCAGACAGAGTAGCTACCCACAGTCTGATCTCCCTCTGTCATTGGACTCGCCCTCATGCATTTTTACTGCTTTGAATGCAGGACAATTAACGAGGTACACTAAAAATTTGTACCAAATATTCTTGTTCCTTGTATACATTGGACTCATCCTCATGCATTTTTACTGCTTTAAATGCACCTATTTTCAGAAATAATCAAGCTTCACTTATTCTGGCTGTAAGATCACTTTTCCATCATTTCTTTACATGTTTAATAAAATAAACAAACAAAACCAAACAAGACAAGAGGTGGGTTCTGAACTACCCCGTGTTATATAGCTAATGGTTACTACTAGCCTTTACCCTGTTCCATTACATATCTTTACCCTACTGAAGTACACAGTAAACTATTACACATACATCTATTTGCATTAACTGCGCCAACTTTGCGTTCTACAGTGAATGTAATTTTACACCCTCATCTAGCTCCATGAATTTGGACAGATTTTATTAATATGATTTTTACGAGGAACATTTTCATACTGACACCATTAGTGAATCCTTCTGCAATTTCAAATATCTTCAATGATTCTTTATTTAAATTATGCAGAACAAGAGAAGGATTTCCTATGTCTATTTACCACAAACATGACAATGGATGAGGTAGCCTGGTTTATTGGGAATGCATAGGAAAGTATACAGTGCATTCAGCTTCATGAATATGTTGAAAATAGAATCTTGCTAAATACGTTACTAATTGTTACAGTTTTGTCCAAACTCAGATCAACACCCAACTGAGATATAAGCACAACAATAAAGATTTACACTCAATGCTACTATTGTTGCTTCTAAGGCAGTTTATTTTAGTTTATTGGAAGCCAAAAGGAAAATACATCTAACACTAATATAGCTAACACTATAATCCTTCCAAAAAATCATTAGGACTGAAGGAAAAGATAAAGGAAAAAATGGCATGTCTGTTATTACTGTGACTAAATAGGATTATCCAATCCTCATGAGAAAAAGTTATTAATTAAATGAGGGCTGAATACTAAGAAAATTCATGGGAAGAGAAATGCAAATGGTTTCCTAATTATCTACAGCCTATTAACATGCAATCCTGATTACTAGCAATTAAAATCCCCTTAAATTTTATGACAAAAGTTCAGTGAAATGTTGAAAATTATATGCTAATTATTGCACTGTAATGCACATGCTTAGTGTGTATCCTGACTACAAACTCAGTAAATAACCAAATATTACACATACTGTAACCTGAAATCCAACTCAAAATGCAACATTCTGACTTCATATTGCAAGACTTCTCCTAATATTCATGACATATTAAATATTTCTATAAGAGATAGGGGCTGTCAACGTTTGCATAATACAAGGTTATTATGCCTTACTTTAGATTAGTTACGATAACATGAGGTCCAAAAATTGTGTTTTGGAGTTTTCATAGATAGGACTTATCTTTCCATTTCTCCTTCCCTCAATAGAATATCAGGAATGGAAGGGACCTCAGGAGGTCATCTAGTCCAACCTCCTGCTTAAGGCAGGACTAATCTCCAGACAGATTTTTGCCTCAGATCCCTAAATGGCTCCCTCAAGGATTAAACTCACAACCCTGGGTTTAGCAGGCCAATGCTCAAACCACTGAGCTATCCCTCCCCCGAATCTACTATTCATTTTCATATTTGCCAGCTGTAACTGGCCAGCCTTTGTTGGGGGCAGTCTGCATGTGAATTGATGGACCACGTCTACAGTATCACCACCAAAATTACTGAGATACTGGATGTAATAATAATAAAAATAATAAATAATTAATGGAGATATCCCATCTCCTAGAACTGGAAGGGACCTTGAAAGGTCATCGAGTCCAGCCCCCTGCCTTCACTAGCAGGACCAAGTACTGATTTTGCCCTAGATCCCCAAGTGGCCCCCTCAAGGATTGAACTCACAACCCTGGGTTTAGCAGGCCAATGCTCAAACCACTGAGCTATCCCTCCCCCACAGTAGTACTGTGGGCCCACAAAAACTATCAGCTTGTGTCTCAGGCCAAAATTCTGGAACAGATATGGGGGCTGCTAGATAGATTGAGAACAGGGAAGAGGAGGACTGAGAAGAGAAGGAATATGTAATAGTACATCACTTGACTAGCAAACCTGGGTTCTTTTATGAAGACCATGTTTGTTTGGTTTTTTTATTGAAACCCGTGATATTTACGTGTTCTACTGGAGATGCCTTGGGCAGAGGAAGCAGTGGGAAGGAAACAAAGAAACAATTCGAGGTTATTAAGTTACACCAACGTTTTAAGCTTGAAGAGACCCCTGTAACAACTATACTATATAGAGCTGTATCAAGTAACCCAATATTTGGAATTTAATATATGTAGCTCTCTCTCAGAATATTCTTCTGTGATTAATCAAAAAGTGATCCTAAACTAGATCCCAATCTCAGATGCATGGCATGAATTATCATGTACCTTAAAAAACAGCAAATATGTTTGATTTTGAGATGTGAGTCATGCATCTGAAATTAGAATCAGGATGTAGGTCACAAAGCTGTCTCAGCCCAAGGATTCAAATATAAACATACATAAACTGACTTATGTGTCAGAGTGAGAAAGATTTAGGATCCTGACATGCTGCTACAGTCTTAAAAATATGTAGGGATACTGTAAAGTAATAAATATAAACCAAAAAGTAGCAATAATTTAATATTAAAAAACTCAACTCTGCAAATATGTTTGTTCTTCAATACAAAATCTAGATTCCAATATGTTGAAATACAAGAAGTTTTATAAAAATGAATATACAAAAACAAATTTCTTTTTTCCTGGCTAGTGGCAAATTATTTTTGGTTACATAGTGAAATGTGATGCTCAAGAAACTGACATTAATTTCACTGGGAATTGCTGTGCACAGGTATGTTTGAGACTGGAAACGAATAAATGCAGCTTCCTTAATCCTGACCAGCAACTTTCCTGCTATTCTGAACCTAGGCCTCCAAGCAGAAAGCTTCCAAACTATGAGATACTTTGCGATATGACTAAAGTCAAAAGTCCTTCATTTGGGACCTAATCTTAACAGGAATCCATGTCTCAACTATGAGATGACATGAAAAAGTGCTAGTACACTAATCTATTGAGCTTCACTCTTATTTAACAAAAAGAAGAACAGGAGTACTTGTGGCACCTTAGAGACTAACAAATTTATTAGAGCATAAGCTTTCGTGGACTACAGCCCATATATGCATCCGAAGAAGTGGGCTGTAGTCCACGAAAGCTTATGCTCTAATAAATTTGTTAGTCTCTAAGGTGCCACAAGTACTCCTGTTCTTCTTTTTGCGGATACAGACTAACACGGCTGTTACTCTGAAACTTGTCTTATTTAACAATATGCATTGGAAATCATGTTAAGAGACTTTTTACACAATCAGGAAGATAAACTTAGAATTTCAAATAAGTTGAAATTATACACTTTTTCCTTTTAAACTCCAAATATTTTCAAGAAGAGATGCATTTAAATTGTCAATATTGTGCCTTCAAAGAAAAGTAGCAGCCCTTCTATAACATTTGCTCTTAAAATACCACAAATGACCAGTTTTAGATCCATTCTTTTAACTATAATACACTGCTAAACATAACCAACGCCATGGAAGAGAAATTAAGTAGGACGGGGAACTGAAGGGGAAAAAAGACATTGTGTAAATGAAAGCACCCGCTGTTAACAGACAAAATATAAAACTAAAAACATCCAGAAATAAAAATTAGCATTTATCAGGCACATGAAAAACAGTGGACTGCATTTATGTGTTTTGTTCTCTAGGACACTGGAAAAATAGATTTAAAACTATATTAGGTGTTCTAAAAGGTAAAACGGTTTTTTAAAGTTATTCTTCTAGTGATTTTTCAAGCCCGTAGTTCTAGATTCTAATGTTTTATGTGCCTTATTTTGCTTTTACTGCAAAAGGAAGAGCTGGCTTCCAAAGATAAAGGAGATTTTTGGTAAATGGTGAAGGTACGGAAATAAATGACCCACTTGGCTACTGTGTAATTACACTGGCTGAGATTGTAACAATCTATCACATGAAGGAGGATGACACCACGCTAAGGGGTTAGTCAAAGGAGATAGCCTTTGACTAACTACTGGACACAGACGATCGATACTCCACAGATATTGTTCTCTCAAAAGACAATTGAGTTCTAAAAAAGTTTGAAAATAGATTCCCCCCCTCCTTACCAGATACTGATCAGAGACTCATCTTGACCTTATTTTGGAAAAGCAATACTTTCTTTAAAAGATATATGGAACACATAAATCCTTTGGTATCCTGGAAAGCTCTTTCATACAAGGGAGGAGTAGCTGTTCATGCTCAGGATTGTTTTGAGGCTTTTTGTTTCATTTGTATTTTCTATGCTATTTCAATCTAGGAAAAACAGCTACTGAAATGTTCACTACAAAAATTCTCTCCATTACACCTTGCCATTTCATCTGATTAACAGTGATGTAGAAAGTCTATAAAAATATGTTTTGGGGGGGATACAGCCTGAATGTGAGTCAAAAGAAGTATACTACTTGATAATTTATTGTGCTAAATGTATTGTTTCATGGTAGGTTTATTCAGAACACATTTTGCAGTTTTATTGTAACATAGGACAATTTTCTTGTTTTTAGTTAAGGAATAAACTTTTAAAATATGGATAAAATGAAATTATTTGATAACATATTGCAAGAAAGAAGATACTGACATGCTACATGCCAAATTAGATTAGAAAATACCTTGTCAGACATTTTCTAAGAAAAAAACAAGGTTGGAGTTTTTGGGGGGAGATAATTAAAGAAACTAGGAAAGTTTTTATTTTCCAAATTGTATTTTTTCCAAATATGGTAGAACCTCAGAATTACAAATGCCTTGGGAATGGAAGTTGTGTGTTATTCTGAAATGTCCGTAACTCTGAACAAAATGTTATGGTTGTTCTTTCAAAAGTTTACAACTGAACATTATCTTAATACAGTTTGAAAACTTTGCTATGCAGAAGAAAAATGTTGCTTTTAACCATCTTAATTTAAATGAAACAAGCACAGAAATAGTTTCCTTGCCTTGTCAAAAAAACAAATTAAACTTTCCCTTTTTTTTAGTAGTTTATGTTCAACACAGTACTGTATTTTTTTCCCAGTCTTTTGTCTCTGTACTTACAATTTCAAATGAGATTGTGGTTGACCAGTCAGTTCACAACTCTGGTGTTCGTAACTCTGAGGTTCTACTGTATGGTAAATTATCAGAATACTAAGAAATACTATGAAGCATTTGTATATCTAAACAGTACTTAGGCTTTCAGAAGCTGTGTGCGCAGGTGACGTGTCAGTCAGACACAGTATTTCGTACTATGTAACTATATTATTACTGATTTAAATCATATTGCATACAGGTAAACTCTGAAAGCAATCATGCACCCAAAGAAATCAAGAGGCGCTTTGGCACTGACTTTCATAGGAACACAGACCTCCCATACAATAATGGGAATAGTAAGTGTAGTGGCCTTACCAAGGTTAAGTTAAAAATAAAAGTATCAGTCTTTGGAGCAATTTGGTACAGTTTACCTCATTCTCTGCTCCCTCCCCCCCCCCCCCCATTTTAAAAATACCTCCAGAGGCGAAGAATACGAATAACAGGGAAAACAGCCCCAGTGTAGTTACAGCTATTCTAATTCCACATGATCCTAAAATGCAGAATAGGAAAGAAAGAATATTGCATTTGCTGGGTATTCCATCTACAAATCCCCCTTCTCTGATGGATGACATGATTACTCTTGACAACATCCAGGACCATCATTAAATTTTTACATACTTTACTGCTTTCCAGATAAGAATTTACATCCTTAATCTAAAAAAGCAGAGTGGAATAGAGAAAAAATAGCATTCCCTTTGTCTGTTTGTAAGAAACCCTTTAAAGAACTTGGTCTCCATAATACCCCAGAAGAAGACTTGTCTTATTGGAGATCACAAAACAAATGACCCATTGCTTAACATGTATGTTTATATTATTCCATCTCCAACAATACTAGACTATAAAATAAGGCACCTGAATGTTACATCACAACTGGATAGAGCTTATACAGCAGAATTTTAACTACATACACTACCTATTTTTAGGTGTCTTTAACTAGGCATACAAAGGAAAAGCATAGGGACTCAACCTTTGGGGAAGCAACATTTGTGTCCATCCATTCACACTGAAAGGAGACAAGCGAGGGGGAGCAGAAGACTCAGGAGAGAACTACTAGTAGACTACATAACTGCAGTCTGCTGGAAGGGGCACACTGCAGGAAGGAGAGAGACTACTGTATCACTGGCACGTAAAAGCAGCTGCTGCTTGTGACAAGCCATTTGCAGGGTTGGAGGCAGTGTCTGTTCACCAGCAACTCCCTTTCTTTGGTGTTGGTGGCTGCCCTCAGATGAGACAACGCTTCTACCCCTTGCAGCTACAGCAGCTGCTAGACAGTAGCTAGGGAAACCGTATGGTGCTGTAGCTCCTGAGAGTGGAATGAACAAACCCAGTAGAGAGAAAGCACTAGTTTTACCATGAGGTAAACTAGATCAGGTCAACCGTAAGCAGTGGGTATAGTGTTAACATCACCTAGATACCTTGTGGTAAAAGCTACTGGTACTTTATCTTAATTTACAGTAAAAAAACAAAACACAAAAAAACATTACCTTTCTGTGCAGCGAAGACTTGACCTGAGACACCCCACATCAGACAGGCACTTCCCCCAGCTCAGCTCTTTAACAGCAACTGTTTGTCAGCAGCCCAGGTACCCTCTTTCTATGATTCTGCCAAAAGCTACAGCTCCTTTCACTTCACACAGAATTCCAGAGCCTCCTTTCACTATAGCTCTGTATCTCTGTCCCACCTTCCCAAAATGACTTCTGAAGATAAGAGTGGGGATATTACTTATGCATAAGCAGATGGAACTCTGCCTTGGCTGATTGGTACTTCTAAGGACTTCTGCATGTGATGGCAAAGCAGTCCATTCAGTACCACAATCCAACCAGCAGTCTGAGGAGGGGGATTCAGTCTTTACTTTAGCTGGCACTGAAGTGTGTGTATTTTTTAAATTGGTGTTTACTATAGATACATTTAAAATGTAAAGTGTGTATCGAAAGCAAGAACCATACTTTAAGATAAGATTGATTTAGCTAACACAAGAGAGCTGAGAGGCAGCATGAAGTCAATGTATACTAGCATAAATATCATTCACACCTGTATATTACAGTGAATAAACTGTCAGACAACAACAGACATGCTGTGTAAAGAGACTCAGTGTACTACCCAGTCACTGAAAAGCATACATTGAATGTTCCCCATCAGGCATCTCTAATTAATTGGGTAGGTATGTGATTTATCAGAGCGTGGATTAAAGAGAACGTTACTGTATGTTACCTCTGCATACTCAGTTAACAGAGACACTGTTGTATATTTAATGACATTAAAAGTAACTGAATTACACAGATCAAGTGGCCCTCTATTCTTCTTATGCTGCCTCTACACTCTATTAGGAAGATGTAGGCTAAATTTAATCTAAAGCCATACACTGAAAGCAAAAGTAGTATTTTAAATGAAATTAATGGAGATATCCTATCTCCTAGAACTGAAAGGGACCTTGAAAGGTCATTGAGTCCAGCCTCCTGCCTTCACTAGCAGGACCAAGTACTGATTTTGCCCCAGATCCTTAAGTGGCCCCCGCAAGGATTGAACTCACAATCCTGGGTTTAGCAGGCCAATGCTCAAACCACTGAGCTATCCCTCACCCCTATAGGGGACTTAGTATAGGACTTGTGTGATCATATTGAAAATCATGGATTTAACAACAGCTCTTTGCAATTTGTACTAGCAGTAATTTACGGGTAGTAACAAATCCAAAAATTTTAGGTTAGGCAAAGTAGTAATAGTATAGCAGCTCTGGTACAGTGTGAAATATAGGGGGCCTGATTCTTCACCACTTAGCGCACTGAGTAGTTATTTACACCTGCACAAGGTGAATGTAAAATGCTTCCCAACCAGAATTCTCCACTTACACACATCAATGTTTTACACTTAGGTCTGGTCTATACTACAGACTTACATCAGTATAATTACATCACTCAGGTTGGTTGCTCCGGTGTGTGGATTTTTCACACCCCTAACACCTGGTGTAGACAGTGCTATGTCAGCAGGAGAGTTTCTCCCATTGATATAGCTACCGCCTCTTGGGGGTGTGGATTAACTACGCTGACAGCAGAGCTCTCTCCCATCAGTGTAAGAGTGTCTTCATTAAAGTGTTACAGTGGTGCAGCTGCACTGACACATTTTAAGCGTAGACCTGGCCTTACTTTGCACCAGTGCAAGATGCAAGGCAGTGGAGCATTGGGCTCATGCACTATAAAAGTGGTCTATTTCTTTCTTTTAAAAGTGATGTGTTGATCAAGACACACGATACTCTATAGTCTAATTAGAATTCTGTGCATTCTTTAATATAGGTAAAATGGCAAAAGCAAAGCTTGCCTTACAGCTCATATGTAGCCTATTTTCACACCCCCGTGTTCAAGTTCTTCAAATCGAGTTTTTTCTGCTTTTTCAACAGCTATGTGACCTACAAGCCGTTTATTCTTTTGTGCTATCTCTGGGCTGAGGGTTTTGGGCACATAAACCTGGTCATACTATAAATGTGTCAATCAAAAACCTCAAAACCCACTGCCAATCCATCTGGTGTCTTACAGCTATCAGGACCTATTTCCAGTTCAAAATAAGAGGTTCCATTTTAATTCATAACTTGTCAATAGCCTCCTTCCCATTTTGAGTAAACAGAGGCAGCTAACACCCTGTTAGGAAGTAACGATTGTTTAGATTCAGCATGTATATTAATTAATTTTGAGTGCCCAAAAACATGCTAAATGTTTCACAAATAAGGAATACTTTTTCCCTGCCATGAAGAGTTTGCATTCCAGTCAACGTTTACAAAGACAAGATTAGACACAACAAGTGAAAAATGTGAGGGGATGGAGGAATTAGAGAGGACAGAGTTATAACAAGGTCAGGTAGTTAATCAGTTTAGTACTATGCACCTCTTGGCAGAGTAACAGTATATGCATGCGGATTTTTTTCTCTTCCTTTAAAGATATTTTCCTTTCCTATGAGCATTTTTTAAAGGTGTATTTTATACCAACTAGAGTTTTTGTCAAGGTGTGGCTTCATTCATAGAATAATTAATTGCAATCATCAAGCCTAGATGTCACAGATGTGTGGATTACCACGGTCAGGTCTGATATGGAATCTTTTGGCCAGCTGCAGATTGATGTGGGAAATTTTTGCTATTATATCTATTTAGGCATTAATTATTAGAAGCGACACTGTGAAAAATCATGTTTTTTTTTAAAGTAGCCTCACAATTTTTTCCCCCTCCAGAGCCCTGTTTTTCCCCTGCTCTCACTCTCTCTCTCTCACACAAACCCCGTCCTAAAAAGTTTGATTTAAAAAAAATGAAGATTTCTCAGGCAAATTAGTTCTTAGTATAGTCTGATACCTTTTGATATCTTTAGCAGTATTTTTATGACTGCATAATGCATAAAAGTAGGTAATGTGTATTTCCTTGCTTAAGCCAAAGAAACTGAACAGATTTTTCTCGAGATCCATAAGAAAATTTTCTGGCTTAAGTCCTTTGTATCAAATTTCAGCCACAAGGGTTTTTCAATTGGTTATCAAATATCTGAAAATAGGAGTTTTTGCAAAACCCTGACAACTTCAACACTAGCAATACTACGAGGGTTCTATAGCAAAATAGTAACATACCAGATGGAAAACTTTACAAACTTTGTAGTAAATTCAGCTATTCATATGCTTGTCATATTATTGTTATTCTTGGTAATCTCAGCGACAATGTTTATACTATGAAATGTAAATGTTATCATAAAATGATTTTCTAACAATTCCTCCCACTCCTGTTTTGTACAACATGTCCATTTTCTTTAGATTAATCAATTCTCAGCCTCTCTGCAGTGTTAATCTTAACCTTTCTACAGCAAGTAATATGCCTGTATGGATACCACTTACAAGTCAAAGAACATTTTAGCAATTTTACAGC
This sequence comes from Malaclemys terrapin pileata, assembly GCF_027887155.1. NCBI lineage: Eukaryota > Metazoa > Chordata > Testudines > Emydidae > Malaclemys > Malaclemys terrapin. Next base: position 84,952,687 of record NC_071509.1, on the reverse strand, counting down.
TTTAAAATGTTGAAAGAGAAAAACTAGATTAGAAAAACCTCTGATATAATCTATCATTTTTCTCAAGGACTAAATATATTTATATTTTTAAAAATTAAACAAATAACTGGCTATAAAATTAAGACAAACATAGGTCAAAAATCCAAGTAAATCACAGAACATCATTTTTTCTAAATGGTCGTTCTAGAACATAAAGCCATGCAAAATGAATCAAAAAAATTTAAAGTATCTATCCACTCCTCCTCCCTCCTCTTCTGCTGCTTTTGACCTTATTCATCACTTTCTCCTTGATATCTTATCCTCACTGAGCTTTCAATAGTCCTTCCCTGGTTCTCTCTCCTGCATCTGACCGTTCTTTCAAGTCTGGTCTACACTTGAAACTCACAGCAGTATAGCTATATCAGTTAAGGGGGTGATTATGATTATTATTATTATTACTACTACTACTGATACAGCTATACCAGTATAAACCCTAATATGGATGCAGTTATACTGGTGTAACATCCATATATCACTATAGCTTATGCCAGTTTCAGGTCTACATTGGAAACTTTTGCCAGAGTAATAATGCCAATTAGGGATGTGATTTTTTATTTATTTATTTAACAGCAGCTTTATACTGGCAAAAGCCCTAGTATAGATGCAGTTACACTAGCAAAAGAGTGCATTTGCCAGTACATCTTATTTCATTTGGAGAACCAGTATAGCTAGAGAGGCAAACATTCTCTAGTTTACACAAGGCTTCAGTATCTCTTTTGGTGGGTATTCTTCTTTCACTCTCACATTCTTTGTGGTGGCCTCAGACCTCTGTCAATGGTTCTTTGCTCCTCTCACTTCACACTTTGTGTCTGGGGGATCTCACTTGCTCACACAGCTTTAGCTATTGTCTCTATGCTGATGACTTTCCGATCTCTCCCCTTTCCACTCAATCCCACATCTCGGCCTCCCTCTCTCTCAGATAACTCTTGGAGGTCTTGTTAAACTGAATGTGGCCAAAACCAAAGTACATATTTTCTATTCCAAACACTAGGATTCAATTCCTACCACTGCCTATACCCGCATCCTCCCCATTACTCAGGGTTGCAACTTTGGGGTTAATTTTGATTTCCATCAGATACACCCTTCAGGCAGTATCTAAATCTGGCTCTCAATATCCAGGATCCTTCCATTCCCACAGACATATTTTTCATTCAGGCCTTTGCTGTAACCTATCTTAGGGCATGTCTACACTGCAGTTAGATACCTTTGGCAGGCCTGTGCCAGCTGACTCTGGCTTGCAGGCTGGAACCCGGGCTCCAGGATCCTGCAAGGTGGGATGGTCCCAGAGTTTAGGCTGCAGCCTGAGTCTGAAGGTCTACATCACAATTAAACAGCCCATCAGCCTGGCAGGGGCCACCTAGGTTTTTAATTGTTTTGTAGACATACCCTGATTGGTCATAACAACCTCCTCTCTGGCCTCCCAAAAACACATTGACCCTCTTTAGTGGCTACATTTTGTTTAAATCGAAGTAATCTTTCTTCCCCTTACTTTGTTATTTAATCCATGTCACTCTCCTCTCCAACTGTCTCTAGTGTCTGTCTGCTAACAAATAAACGTTACATTTCTTATCACAAACTTCAAAAAATCTATTTTAACTCTGCTCCTCCTGATTTAGAATAATAGAATTACAGAAACGTAGGCCCACAAGAGATGCCTAGAGATCATCTAATCCAACCCCCTACACTGTGACAGGACCAAGTATACCTAGACCATCCACAACAGGTGTTTGTCTAACCTGTTCTTAAAAACAATCAATGACAGGGATTTTACAACCTCCCTTGAAAGCCTATTCCAATATTTAACTATCCTTATAGTTAAAAAGTTTTTCCTAATATCTAACTTAAATCTCCCTTGCTGAAGATTACTTCTTGTCCTACCTTAGGAGGACATGGAGAACAATTGCCATCTTCTTTAAAACAATCCTTACATATTTGAAAACGATTAGGCTATACCGAAAGGAGGACAAGAAACATGTGACATGGGTTTAATCGGGCCACATTTTATTATTAGATGTCTGGCACTACTCCACAGTGTACAGTGCAGATTACAGAATAAAAATGGGGTTATTACCCAGGGGGTTTTTACCAGCTCTCCCTCTTCTTCCATCCAGGTCCCTCCAGCAAATCCATCGCCAGGACCTCACCATCCACCCCACCTCATAGGAGGATTTAAGGTGGGCTACAAGAATACGGGGTTGGCTTCAGCGTTCCCTCTAATTTTTTACATCCATGTGCGGAATAAATTTTGTTATGTGCACCAATATGGAGGTGATGTGTGACACATCACCTTCATATTAGTGCACATAACAAAATTCATGTGGTGGGGGTGGGGCCAAAGGGTTCGGAATGTGGGACGGGGCTCAGGGCTGGAGCAGAGGGTTGGAGTCCGGGGGGGTGAGGGCTCTGGCTTAGGGTGCAGGCTCTGGGGTGGGGGGTGCAGGCTGCCCAGGGGCTGCGGTGGGGAGAGAGGACTCCCCCCAGCCCTCTCTCATTGCAGCAGCTTGGGGCCGGGGCTGGGCTGGGCTGAGGGAAGGATTCCTGTCACCCAGCCACAGCAAGTGCAGGGCAGGTCTGCGCTGGGACCGGCGGGGAGGGGCGCCTCTCCCCCAGCCATGGCAAGTCCCCTCCCCCCCCGCCACCTCCCTCCAGCCATAAAGCACTGTTTCCCTTCATTCCGCCAGCCAGCCAAATACCCGCCCACTTAAAGATGCAGGGCGTTCATTATCAGGTTCCCTTTCAGTCATCTTTTCTCAATACTTTCCTCACAGGTCCAGTTTTCTAAATCTTTTCTCATTTTTGTTGCTTTCCAGTTTGTTCACATTTTTCTTAAAGTGTGGCACCCAGAATTGGACAGAGTACTCCAGCTGAGGCCTCACCAATGCTCACTAGATATGGACAATTAACTCTCATGTCTTATATATACACGGCATCCCTATTAATACACAACTGCATCTCATTGTTGGCTCGTATTCAATTTGTGATCCACTATAACCCCGAGATCATTTTCTGCAGTACTATTGTCTAGCCAGTAATTCCCCATTTTGTAGGTGTTCATTTGATTTTTTTTTCTTCTTAAGTTTACTACTTTGCATTTGTCTTTATGTAATTCAGGGTGGGTAAACTTTTTGACCTGAGGACCACATCTGGGTATGAAATTGTATGGCTGGCCATGGATGCTCACGAAATTGGGGGTTGGGGTGCAGGAAGGGGTGAAGGGTCCAGCTGGGGGTGGGCTGGGGATGCGGGGCTAGGGGTGCAGGGTGCTCCGAGCTGGGACCAAGAGATTCAGAGGGGGGGAGGGGGATCAGGGCTGGGGCAAGGGGTTGGGTGGTGGGAGGGGGTCAGAGGTGCAGGCTCTGGGTGGCGCTTACCTCATGCAGCTCCCAGTAGCAGCGGCATGTCCCCTCTCCGGCTCCTACACAAAGGCACAGCCAGGCAGCTCTGTGAACTGCCCCATCCACAGGCGCCCTGCAGCTCCCATTGGCCGTGGTTCCCGGCTAATGGGAGCTGTGGGGATGGTGCTTGAGGCAGGGACAGCATGCGGAGCCCCCTGGCTGCCCCTAAGTGTAGGAGCTGGAGAGGCAATATGCCGCTATTTCCAGGAGCCGTGCAGGGCGAGGCAAGCCCCCCAACCCCACTCCCAGCTGGAGTGGGGAAAGCCCCAGACCCAGTGGGAGCTTGAGGGCTAGATTAAAGTGTCTGGAGGGCTGGATGTGACCCCTGATTTAATTCCATCTTGTTGATTTCAGACCAATTCTCCAATTTGTTAAAGTTGTTTTGCATTTTAATCTTGCCCTCCAAACTGCTCCACTCCCCCCAGCTTGGTATCATCCACAAATATTTAAAGACATACTCTCCACTCTATTATCCAAGTCATTACATTATAAATAGTACTGGACACAGAACAGACCCTATTTACCCTCCCTTGCCAAGTTTTGCATTGTCACATCCCCTCCCACTCTGCTCCCAGTGTTCCCAGTCTTATCCACCTATTTGCCAGCTTCTCACTGCTTCCTTTCGTGAAGGAGTCTATGGCTGGTACAGCCTGCATGAGTTCATTCACGTGGACACTATGCCACCAATACTTACGCTCCTTTCAAAAGGCCCATTTATGCCATGCTGCTTACAGTGAATCAAACTGAGGTACTTAAAATTGTTCTGCTTTCCCTAATCTCTGTTTACTTTGTAAACTTCTTGGAAAAGGCACCATAATCCACTGGTATCTGGAAAGTACCTAGCATATACTGAGGGCTACCATAAATAAAAATGCTTAGTAGCCAAAATTAAATATTAAATTTGCATTAAAAGAGACACACCATATGGAAAACCACTGATTAATACACAAATAATTTAAAATATTGTGTATTGAATAAAGTGCTCTCCGAGTTTTTCATCCCAGATCATTAAATCAGGCAACAGAGACTTGAAGATCCTAGACCAGTGCCCTAATAAGCATGTTAGAGTGTGAGTTTCTCTCTCTTTCTCTCCTACTTCCCCGCTCCCCCTAAACCTTTTAAACAAAGTCTTTGTTAAAACCAAATTGTCTCCACAAAATGTTTTTTTTGGCTTTGATGCAATAACCTTTCTTTTAGTCCAAAGTGTTCTAACCAGCTCCAGTTTAAATCCCAAACCTGCAACACAGACTTCTACCACTTGAGCTACAGAACTAATTACATTTGCTGGCAGCAGGAAACAGTTGTTATCCTATACAAACTGGCTCTCCGAGAATGATACAGTGAAAGAGAGTACATGTACCTCATGCATAGCTGGTAATTGAACAAGCTGGGGGCAGTTGGGGGCTCTCCTGATTGGTAGAGCAGGGAGCCAACCCCCCATCATTATAGTCCACCTTAACCCCTCCTATGAGTGGGGGTGGTCGGTAAGGTCCTGTCATTCTTTCGGCATACCCAGACAATTAGCCTGAGGTCAGACTTCAGCTTCTGTCAGCACTATGGGCCTGTTCAGATTGTCTGCACTCTTGGAAATCAGTGGACTCTCAATGGGTCCTAAATGCAACTGAAAGATAACGATGTCCACCATTAGGCCATTGAATTGATGGCCTAGTTGGATGTCTTGTGACCACACCCATCAATCCATCAGTCCCAGGCACCTCTGCTTAACTGGCTTTGCAAGTCACTACAGTGCACAGTGAATCTGCAACAGATGGAGTAACAGGGAATGACAAACAGTAACAAAAAATAGTCTGAAACCAATCAGAGACAGATAGGGCAGGAAGACACCTCAAAACGTCATCTAGTCAATCCCCATCCATTGAGGGAGGATTACGTACACCTAGAGCGGGGGTCGGCAACGTTCGGCACGCGGCTCACCAGGGTAAGCACCCTGGCGGGCCGGGCCAGTTTTATTTACCTGCTGACGCGGCAGGTTCGCCCGATCGCGGCCCCCACTGGCCGCGGTTCGCCGTCCTGGGCCAATGGGGGCGGCGAGAAGCGGCGCGACCGAGCGATGTGCTGGCCGCGGCTTCTCGCCGCCCCCATTGGCCCGGGACGGCGAACCCCAGCCAGTGGGGGCCGCGATCGGCCAAACCTGCCACGCCAGCAGGTAAATAAAACTGGCCCGGCCCGCCAGGGTGCTTACCCTAGCGAGCCGCGTGCCGAATGTTGCTGACCCCTGACCTAGACCATTCCTGACAGGTGGTTGTCTAACCTGTTTTTTAAAGCTCCAGTGATGGGGATTCCACAACCTCTGTAGGTAACTTGTTCCAGTGCTTAACTATTCTTATACTTAGAAAATTTTCATAATGTATAACCTAAAACTCCCTTGCTGCAAACTAAGCTGATTACTTTGATTGATGACTGTCTTTGTTATAATAGCCTTTTACATGTTTTATGTCACCCCATCACCCTTCTCTTTTCTGCGCTAAACATACCCAGCTGTTTCAAACTTGCCTGATAGGTCATGTTTTTTAAACCTCTATTTTTGTCACTTTCCTTTGGGCTGTCTCTGATTTGTCCACATCTTTCTTAAAGTGTGGTGCCCAAAACTGGACACAAGCACTCCAACTGAGAGCTCGTGAATGCTGAGTGGAACGACTACCTCTCATCATGTCTTGTGTACGATATCCCTGTTAATACTTCATAGAAAAATATCTGCCTTTTTTGTAATAGCCTCACTCTATTAACTCATATTCAATTTGTGATCCACTATAATCCCCAGATCCTTTTCAGCAGTACCACTGCCTAGCCAGTTATTCTCCATTTTGTATTTGTGAATTGCAACTGATTTTTTTTTTCCTTACAGTATTTTGTACTGAGGTGGAAACTTAGAAGCTAAGAAATTATTCCTTTCCCTCTACTTCGAGATTTAGACAAGTAACACTGTTCTGAGTAATGGAATAAAGAATCTCTTATAGTGACTATTCTCTTCCCTGCCTCACCTACATCTACTTTTCAGATAAGATGAATTGGTTCACTGACAGTTTAGCTCACTATACAGTTTCAGAACAGGAAGGGAAAAGAAAGCCCCCTCTTCTCCAGTGGTATTTCATTCAGTTTCACATATGGTGGCTCTGGATCCGCTAGATAAGCTTTATTCAGCCTCTCAAACACCACTAAAATGACCACTTCTCAGATGACTAGTGAAAACTAAGGTGGTGGGACTGGGTCTGTGTTATAGAAACAGCCAAAGTCTCCCCTTTGTGAACGCAAATTGCAAATAGCCCTAAAGCAAGTTATAATTAGGTCCCTGTTTAAGAAAACTTTTCCTGGCACTAAAAAACTCTTGAGATGGGGCTGAAGTTGAATTGTTCCCTTTTTGGGAAAAGTTATTGAGAAGGTGATGGTGAAAACTCCAAACTTGAATCCCTTCACAGTCTCAGGTTTCAGGGTAGCAGCCGTGTTAGTCTGTATCCTCAAAAAGAACAGGAGTACTTGTGGCACCTTAGAGTCCGAAGAAGTGGGTTGTAGCCCACGAAAGCTTATGCTCTAATAAATTTGTTAGTCTCTAAGGTGCCACAAGTACTCCTGTTCTTTTCACAGTCTCAGTAGATCTCAGCATGACATGGAGATTGTACTTACCGTATATACTCGTTCATTAGCCCGTTCGTTTATAAGCCAAACCCCCAAGATGGATAAGTAAAAATAGCAAAGACTGTATGACCCTTTCATAAGCCGACCCTATATTCCAGGGGTTGGACAATTTTGGCTCCCAGCCCATCAGGGTAAGCCACTGGCAGGTCGGGATGTTTTGTTTACCTGGAGCACTTCAGCTCCCTGTGGCTGTGGTTCACCGTTCCCAGCCAATGGGAGCTGTGGGAAGTGGCACCACAGGTAAACAAAACGACAATGTATTAGATATTCAATTCAATGATTCCATAGAATTTAAAATCATTAAATTATGGTGTAGACCCGTTTATAAGCCAACTCCCGCTCTCTGACGCATCACTTTTTTACCAAAAATATTCGGCTTATGAACGAGTATTTACACTTCTACAGTTTACACTCTCCTTCTGGTGACAGACAGAGATTAGGTGTCCATTAGATCTTTCAGCAGCCTCTTACACATTTAGTTTATTTATCAAAAAGGTATTGTGTAAGGAGAAATCTGACTGGCTGTGTAAAAATTCCAATCTCTTGGTATCCACTGTAACCCAAACATTGTTTGGAACTAATTATTATAAAATTATATAAAAAATATTTTATAAAGGCATTTTAACATGATAGAGTGTGATTGTAGAGGAACTTTCACTTACAATGGCTGAAGGTACTTGGCCTCAGGCCTCTCTACAAATATAGCACCCCCACAACTCACAGGGAGTTACTGCATATGTATTGACGTACATGTATAAAAATACAACATTTAAACACTAACTTCTATACACCTACTTATTTCATAAAAGCACTTCAAAAAATCTAATTTTTTTATCTGACATTTACATTAGTCGTCCCCCACCCGGCCTTCACTTCATTTGCTAATGATTTGCATTTTTTGGAGGGGGACACAGGGCAGGAGACAAATAGGAAAAATGTAAGGTTTATTAAGCCATTTCACTATGTTATTGTCATTGTAGGCTATAAAGAATTTCCTAGCATCATCAAAGCTCCAGAGAAAGCAATGAATGTTGCCTTACACTGATGTCAAGTGCAAGATCCTCAGGGTCAGGTAGGAGTCAGAATGAAAAGCATGTGAACCAGTAAGAAAGGGGGAAATTTATACATCTTCATCACTACGTGTTTTATGGGGACATTTTTAAAATTCTGTGCATTGATACCTATTTAGGAAGAGTACACTGTATAAATCTATGATGAACATCTTGAAACTTTGTAATTTTTATTAATAAACTCAGTCATAAAATTTACTACAGATGGAGGAAAAGGTGCATCATATTCTCAATTTTTAGACTAATAAAACTACATTTGCCCTGATAAGCAAAGCTCTTGGTGCTATTTTGTTTGGAGTTTTTTCTTGTTCTTTTTTTTTTTATTTAAAAAACAAATATTTTGAAATGCATTTTATAGCAAATGCCAAAGGGAACAGGTTAAAAATAATAATTTCTCTTTAAAGTAACTGTGTTTTAAAACAGAACAAGTACATATGTCACTTATCTACCAACAACTATACAGAGAAAGAATGTGGTTACTTCTTACAAGTAACATTAAAAATTCAGTTCAACCCTTCTCTTTCCTTCGACTCTGGATTCTAAAATGACATACTACAAGATAAAATAGTAATGCTAATATTGATAGTTTATCCATTACAGGTCAGCTAACTGTCCACTGGAACAGTTACAAAGCTGTTAGTTTCGATTTCACAAGGCCAATCAATACAGAGGCATACTGTTTCAATTTTGCCTGCATTGATTTTTTTTTATAACACCCCAACCTTACAGCATTCATCTTTTTGAAAGAAGGAAGATTTGATTTACTGAAGAAAAATTGGAGAGAGCATCACAAAGATTTTTACCAGCAAGCCTGTGACACAGAAAAAAGATGAATGTCTCTAAGGCAGAGACGCCTCTTGCTTGAGGGCATCCATTAGAACACATTCAACCAATCTGAAACAGAGTTTCTTAAGCAACCGAAACCTGAACCTAAACTCGGTCTCCTAAACTAATCAAAAGCATTCAGAGATCTTGATATACAGAGGTTCTCTTAAAAATTCCTAAACCTTATTGCTTCTAAAATAATTTATGTCTGCAGTTCTACCTTTGCATTTTTCTGAGAAGAGTACCACCCTTTTCCCCTCTAATACCAAGAATGAATTTCCATGGTACATTAGTCAGCCTATTAGAATGCAATGAAGGACGATATGAGAAAAGGGTAGTATGTCCTCTGAGACTTTCATCCAGTGTTCTCCATCATCTCTCCTCATCCTTCTTATATTCAGCCACTTTACTAGGTGTCATCTACATGAAAGATGATTTGTCTCCTGACCCAAATAAACACAATGCCTGCTCTATGCACCAGAAAAAAATTACTTCTGCCAGTCTGTTCATTTGTGTCCTCTTTCTTGCTTATTCCACCATTCTTATCAGGCTCTCTCAGTTTTCACCTGAGCCTCACTCCAGGTGACAGTAATGTATGGATGAACAGGTACTTGTCTGTCCCATTATTTCCTGAAATCTCTAAGCATTTGAAAAAATACAATGACAGTAAAGGGCACACAGATATCAGAGCTCTGTGAGAGGAATACTTTCTTTGCATGCCAAGGCAATAGCCAGAACTTCAAATCCAGTGGAGGAAAAAGAGCTTGCTTACTCTCTCTCATGTGGCAAAAGCTGGTACAATCTGGATATTAAGACACAAATTGCATTCAGGCAGGTCACTATGTGTCAAAAGATATTAGATGCCTGCTGTGAGGAAACAACAATTCACATCTGCTTCTGAGGAAATAATATTTTCATTTTCAGTTTTTATTGAATGGAAACTTTAGGGAATATGTCTGTATAAAGGGTATTAAGTCTAGCAAGTATAACATGTTCAAAATGGCTATAATCATCATTGTGTTATCCATAAAGCAGCAGATTTCATTTGGTCTCTTTAGATGGGATAAATTGGATTCTTTTTTCCCCGGCTTGCAGTTTTGTTGCAGTACCAGATGTTTCTCAAATGCCACATGCTGGGGCTCCTATACCGAATGTAGCACCTGACCTTCTCTATAATTGACTAAAAATATTGATGTAATGGCATGAGTCTGATTGTGATTTATTAAAACCACTGCCGATCCCAGGCCAGCTGCCAGCACTGCAGCCCACTGATCGTATGGCATTAGAAAAGCCATCAATATTGAAACAAAATAAATGACATTAATGGGAAAGTATTAGGCCTTCAGAGCCATGGCTACAAGCAATTATATGGATTCCAAAGGAGGATGAAAAACAAAATACCACAAACCAAATATTAAAAAGTACTACTAAGATTGATTTTACATGACAAAAAACTAGTACAATTCTTTAAGGGAAAGTAAAATAATGCTGTAAAACATTAATTTAACCCCTTTAATATAGCTTTTGATTAGGATGACAACCATTGTGTGCTTTTTTTTTTTTTTTTTTTTAAAACAGGTTTATGGTGGGTAAATGCATTCTGCCTTCCTGATAAAGATTTTTTTTCCCCTCTCTAATGCCATTTAAGTTTCTTAGAATTATGTTAAGTGTATTGCAAAGTGCATTATGTGATATTTCCATTTCACTGTAGATCATTATTTATTATAAAATAGAAATAATCATGTCCATATTTTCTACACTACATAATTTACAAGCTGATTATGCAAGCCTCACATGAAGAAAATCAGAGAATAGTTAACCCACTCTCTGAGTGCAGTACATTTTATCAATTACAGCTCCACCTATCTCGCTATACCAGTATTATCATGATGAGCAAAACACATCTAAATGGCAAAGAGTTAGTCATATTCCTTATTTAAAAGCCATTAAGGACAGAAAGTGTTTTAAGCTAAGGAACACAAACAACTGAACAAAACACTACGGTCATACTCTGAAAACTGAAGAGCCACTGATGTATGAAGTGCTTTACAAAGTTGTTTGAAGAGACTCTGTTACAATCTTAAAATAATATGTTCATAGAAAGTGATTAACTAACCTACCTTTGCAGGAAATATTTAAGTGTGTAATTATTTTTTATTTTCTTGCAGAGCATTTTCATAAAGGCTTTCCATATTTAACACAGTTTGAGCACCACATTTTGGGTTTGTGGCTAACCTGTAATTCTAATACACTATAATAAAAACCTCAATATTAATAGTACTTAATATCGAATATCCTTCAAAACTTATTATGAAATGAGAAATTGTTGAACGTGAAAAAATTGTTTTTAATACAAGAGAGCTAATTGAGATTATTGGCAAAAAAATATATTCAATTTTTCACTCATTTCCTACCTCCACCTTTCATTGCATTGCATACAAATGACAGCATTTCAAGAGACAAATGGACCCAGCGTGGTATGTTCTAGCCAAGACACATTCTGTTTATTTTTAAATCCTAATCAGACATTCTAGGATTTGAACTTTCATTTTAAATATTCAACTGAAACTATCAGCTTGACTTGCGCAGAAACAATGAAACAGATGTCAATGCGATAACTATTCCATCTGTGTAGAATTTCCCAAATGAAAGCAATGTAATTTTCATTTGGTTGTGTTTTGCTCTAATGTATGAGTAGACAACGCAACATAGTAAAAAACCATTTTCCTCTTTCCTGGAGATGAGGGGTGCAACATTACCTCTCTTCATAAATTTCCATTGGTCAGGTGTTAAATATTCCATTCCACGCTTCAATAACAGAAAATATTTTAGGGCATATGTATTCATGTATTTTCAGTTTTTTGTTTTTTTTTTAAATAAATGATGCAGTTATACTGGAATTTGAAAAAAATCTGGAGCTCTACACAGTGATAAAGTTTAAATCCAACTGGGGAAGAATTTTTTTTAATTTTGTTATTGCTTTCACATATATGTTGCACTGATTCTCTACATTCAGGAAAGCAAATGTATTTTTACCATTTCAGATATGCCTCAGTAATGGTATTTAGAGAAGTCACTAAACTACAAATATTGCTTTGTGAGTAAACAAGACTGCTGAAAAAAGAAAAATGGATTAATCCCCAATTGTAGATAATGCATTGCTGAAGTAAAATCCTCTGTATCTTCCAAATTTTTTCTTTAAATATATATCTATTGTTTTACCATAAACAAAATTGTAATATGCCAGTTTTCCATTAGGTTTGACTTCATCTGAAGACATAATCCAAATCATCCCATCATATCTGAACAAAAGCCAAATCTTAAAGATCTATCTTTACCTTGATGCAGAATTTCCCCAGGCTCCATGCTTGTCTGTCAGAATGTTGATAATTTTCTGTATTAGTTGGGATGCAGTCACATGATCTCGGAACTTGGCTGCTCTTATCAAATGATCACACATCTTTTCATCCTCTCGTTTATCTGCAGAATACTGGGCACACAGCGACTAAGAAAAATAAATAAATACTTTAATACTTTGCACTTCAACACCTTCCAGCCAAGAATCTTGAAGTACTTTACAATTAGTTTTACTAAGCCTTCAGAAATAAGAATTATCCCCATTTTACAGATGTGTAAACTTGAGGGACAGAGTAGTTACCTATGGTTACAGTACATTTATAGCAGAGCTAAATACAGAACTCAGATTAGTTATGTATTTTAACCACTACACCATGTTCTTTTTAAAACATTACTAACCTGACAACACAGTAGATGATTTCAGAATAACCGATTCTATCACACTGCAAGAGTGTAGCTTTTTATAGTGCCAGTCTCAAAGGGGAGATCTTCAAAAGACACAGATAGCAGTTAGACATGCAACTTGCATTCTAAGTGAATGGAGGTTGGGCACCAAACTGCTATATGTACCTTTGAAGATCCTTCCCCTAAATAAAATCAAAACCTTATATACGCTATTTGGATAGTACATTACATATAGTTTTCTTGCTGGAAGTTTCAAAGAGGAAAAACACTGAATGGATATGAAGACTGAACTAGCTTTTCACTGGTAGGGGTGATTCCTCTAACCAGAAGGTTGTGATACATTAGCAGGCCAGTGTGGAAAGCTAACACTAACTTTATGTACGATAACTGTTGGTAAAAATATTCTGTTTTTCAAGGCTGTCAAAACGTAACACCATTAACAAAGACTAACTACATAAAAACTGAATGGTGAAAAACTAAAAACAAAAACTAAAACCTTTGCTTTCCTGGGTGTTTTTTTTTTCTTTTTTCTTTATTTTCCTGTTAATGTGGTGTCATGAAAGTCCTGCACCCCCAACTTTAAGACTTCCTGTTCCTCAGATTTCAACCTGGCAGTTCTACTGATTTCATATGCTACGTAGACAAAGCACTTGAGCCTTTGTCAATGATTGGATTATTCTATTATCTAGTTAGTAGAAAGGACACAAATGTTTATCCAAACAAACAAACAAACAAGAAAAATTTCCTTTTGGGGGGCGGAGGGGAAGGGGAAGGAAGGGAGAGCAACCAGAGCAGACTTTAGAACAATTCTTCCAAGTTTAGGTACCAAGATATTAAAAATAAACAAAACCTATACACATAAAACAATAAGTTAGTTATGCCTTATGATACACATGAAGTAAAGTGCTTTTTAATCAGTCACTCTCTTTAATTGCAACAATTATGCAGAAAATGACTAAAATACATCCAATATATATAATGTAGATGTCAATGAAAATCTAAACCAGTGGTTAACAAGCATTTAATTTTACAGACACCCTTAAATGGTAAAAACAGTAAAAATACGCTGATAACAAATTCACTTGTAAATTCTCCATCTAGATTTTGCCTTTCACCTGTTCCCTAACTCTCCTATCACTCTTACAATGCTCACCTGATGAACAGAAATCCAGAAAGTGTGAACCATAAGCAGTAGAATTTCCAGTTCAATTAAACATTATCAAGAATCGTCTTTTGTACGCCTAAACCCAGCATCCCGCCAACGCCTCCCCACCAAAAAAAAAAAAGTTGGCTAAGTTATGACCGCCTCTAAACAAGATTTTTATAGCTCCTTTTAAACACTGCTGTCTTTTCCAGTATATTAACCTATCCTGCACCCATGACAATTTTGAATTCTCTTCACCGGCACTTAGTAAATGTTTGATAAGCTGTTATATTTAAGTTGCTTGAAAGGGCAGAATTCTAAAAACAAGTGTCCAAGGTAAGCTAAGTAGTAAAGTGTTTTAAAGTGCTCTTTAATGGATCCTCCTTTACAATTTGAACAGCAACTTTTCATATCTGACATAAAATCCATATATATAAATCACATTAGAGGGTTACACTTTCCAGATTATCAATCTCTGTCTCTTTATGGAACATTAAAGTCACATTTGACCTTAAAAACATGATAAAATGGAAATCAAACGAGAACGTTTTGTAAAAGATATAATGAACTTGTACCTCTAAAACAAATCTCTTTCTGATGCAATTTTGAACACATTATTTATTAAATACCAATAATGAATTTAAGTGTGTAGACATGACATTCAAAAGAAGAGAGACAAGTGGCATTTCTTCCTCCTAAAACTTGCATTTACATAGGACAAAATAGCAATAGTATGTCACTAGCTTAAAATTAGTAAGATCTCTCTTTCAGCAAACCACCATGATGAATCTTTTTAAATTGAAAGTTTACTATTTCCCCCATAACCTGTTTGAAAATTGACAGGCTTTAACATGCAGAAACATCACAATTACAACATCACACTATGCAGGAATCTTAATTGCAACAAGCTCATTAACATTTTACATTATTACAATAAGATGCAGAAGCTGCTGCAGGTTTCTCAGATGTTTGGCACCTGCTCATGCAAAGTTGTTAACATCTGAAAAATTTTGTCAGGAAAAATTCTCCAAATAAACCAAAAATTAGTGGGCTGTCAGGTCCTTAGCTGCCAGATTTGTATGCACATTCTACTGTTTGTTCGATAATTTTAGTTTTAGAAATGTCGTGGGGAGGAGAGGGAGAACAAAGAAAATAAAATGTCATCAGAATATACATTAATTCTCCTTTGGCCTCTGAAATCTTACATGAAAAATTATCATTGGGAAAAGAACTGATCCTTCCTACCATGGTTCCCCTCCTCCTCCTCCTGGCTTTCCAGACCCCTATTTCCCCAAACTTTCATGGCTACCTTCATGTCCCACAATGGCTTCTCCCTCATTACCTACCACCCTGTAACTGATTTCTCTCTTTGCTCATGTGCAGGTTTACTCTCTCAGCTGTTTAGTGGCCACAGTCCCTCAGTGCCTGCCAAATACCTCTATCCCTTATTAATCTAAGCAAAGTTCTACAGAAGCAGCTTTAAGACAGTAGAGCAGAGAGCTGACTCCATGCATGAGACACAGGCAGACAGCAGGGGCTTTGGTGACGGGTCTGCTAAGTAGGTGGGAGAGATGCTCAGTTTTTAGAAAAAGTCTCTTCCACTACCACGCAGCCCTGGGACAGCAGCCAGGACCACAGTTACAAATATATTTTCAAAACCTGATAGTATCCTGGCTAAAATGACTATTGGCAAGTATCTACACTCAATATCAGGATCTGAGTTTGGAACAGCCTAATGTGTTGCAGAGTCTAGTAAAAACAGCTCAACACTTCAAATCTCAGTGTTGATTCCCATCAATTCCACCAGAAGCAGTTTGTCCCACCAAACTAGCTAAACCTCTACAAGTAAATCAGTTTTAATTTTTGCTTCTAACCATTCTCACTGAGGTAGATGCTACATAATTTCTACTCCTATTTAGAGAGTTTAAGAATAGAAAGAAGTAGCAAAGAGTATATGACTGATATTCTATGAGACCAATCTGTGAAATGTAACAGTTGTGTCATCTGGGATGGTTTAAACCTTAGGAATTGGCTAAGGAAATGATTCACTTGGTGCGGTTTCAAAGTTTGGGTTAGTTTTGAATTCTGAATGAAAGATTGTGCATCTGGAAGATACATTAATCTGAAGATTGACATCTGCTCATGCTTTACATCTGAAGGGCTTCTGCCAGTTTCAAATTTCATATTATCCTGCACATGGTACCACAGAGAAAATCTCAACAAGAATCTACATGACCTGTAAGCAAATGGCCATATTTTCATGTTGAACATTAGTACTGGATTGATCAGCAACTTCACTGGGATCATTTGGATCATGGAGGGTGCATTTTCTAAGGTCTCCAGATGTCAGCATCCAAATATGGGGGAAACTGATACTATAGTGAAAAGTGTGGAGAGGTCTTGCCAAGCCACCTACTGAGACTGTAAATGCAACAAACTCACTCCACAATGCAGGCTTGCACCATCAGTTTAACTCAAGGGAGTTTTATTTTTCCAATGCAAACTTCTTTACTTTCATGGAAGGTAATGAGTCTCAGAGTCAGCTACCAGATGATTAGTGCACACAATAAAATTGAAGGGTTGTAATGCCTGTTAGGTTAATACTGTCTTCCTTCTAATTATCTAAAGGACATATGCTCACGTATGTCATGCTTTCTGAGACCCAATGAAATTGCCATTCTGGTGGTAGAGGAATAGTACTAAGTACCTCACCTCTTATTCCCATTCACCTTGCAACTGGAAAATGGAGAATTGATCGGTCAGGGATATGAGTGGTTTAGAAGAACTGCCAGGTTACAACATGAACCATGTGTCGATCACATGCACATATCGATATTCGATAAATTATTTTTATGTACATGTACCAATACAGTTACAATTCAATTACCTGAACCCCTCCTAACCAAAAGTATAGGTTACCTGAAGATCAGTTACATCAAAGGTATTTGATGCATATTTTGTTTTTATATAAACCAGCACATTTTGCAAATGTTCATCTTAAATAAGCTGGTTAAAGATTTTGTTTGCATGGAACCTTTTCTACAGTTCTACAAATTATTACACATTTACTTCCTCTGCTTTCTATTGGATAACCATTATGGTTGCAAACTATACTACCAATACATGTCCTGCAGACTTCTACATCATTGTATGTAATTAGACCGATACGTCTATGAGTAAATTAAACCAAGATTTCTACTTCCGTGAGCACTTTGGAGCTTGAAACATGTATTAAATGGTGTTTTGGGAACAGGTCCAATGTACGAACACAACAGCAATGGTTAGAGATATTAGGGGAGGATTTCCCAGCCATTGGTCCCAGCCATGGTGAAGCAGGAAATATGAAAGGAGAAAACCACCCTATGTACCTAGCTGTAGAAAGGTACTGTGGAGAGGGGAAACAAATAGTGTATTTCTGTCATCAGGATGATTCCAGATATGCTGTTAAAAACAAATGTTATGGTGAATTAGTAGATCCTCCGTCTCTAGTTCAATCTAGGGGATTATCTGGTATTTTAAAGATAATTTTGTTTTTGGTTTATAGAAAAACATATCAAATAAAGCTGACTGTTAAAGATTTCCTATGCATGGTAACATTTGCGTATGTATCACTACAATTCCTAAAATTACCATGTTATGTTTTACAAAAGCTACATCTAATTTTAACAGCATTTGATAGCAGCAAAGATTTTTAAAAAGACTACATTATCTTACAGTCCATTTTCTGTACTTCAAGTGGCCACAAAGCTCTCACTAACCATTTTGAAGTATTCCAATTCCTTCACCTAATTTGGCTAAAAAATACTAGCATCATGAACAACTTGTCCTAGAAAACATCATTTAAGAGAGAAAAAATACTCCAGAAGACAAGGGATAGTCCTGCTGCCAATGCAAATTCCCCTTAAATAAGGACATTGTAGTAAATGAAGGCACTCCTCAATCTTCCACTTTCAAAGATCTTTGCACTTGATCCCTGACCTCAGGCTTCAAGTCTGTACTAAAAAAAATGCTACCCAGGGAAATCTTACAAAGACTCCTGAATAAGACTTAGAAAAATGAAAGCTTAAAAACTCAATAGTGAACAAAAGTCAACCAATGACAATGTCTGACAGCCACCTTCAATTCTGAAGTGATGCCTCTGTCATCCAGCAACTCAAAGTATTGATTTCTCTCAGCATGGAAAAAAAGCCTAAGCCAATGAAATAGATATAGCATCATCCCCCCGATAATAGCCAACAAGGTTAACACAGGCAGAATGCTTATCAAAGAATCTGTTCTATTTCTTCTTGTTTTAATCGACTGGGTACAATGTGATGGCTTCTCATCTCTGCAACCTACAATTTCCAAACCTCATTTAATCCAGCCTTTTAATTGATTTCGAGATCAAGAAAAAAATCTGCATGTAATTTAATTATCTGTGTCACACAATTATTACAAAATACATGTTCATATCCATGCATTTCTCGAAGAAAAATATGCCCAACCTGCTCTGAAAACAACAAATGAATTTTAAGAAGGAAAGACCCGAAGAAGAGCTCTGGGTTGCTCGAAAGCTTGTCTCTTTCACCAACAGAAGCTGGTCCAATAAAAAAAAAAAAAAAAAAAAATTACCTCACCCACCTTGTTTCTCTAAGAGGGAAAAAAAGGCAGTCTATTGATGACAAAATTCTAAGAGTCAAAAATACCAAGCCAGATGCGTATTAGTAAAATTACGGTCAAAACTAAAAAGACCCTATCAGAGGCAGTTATTTGGGTGAGTTGTTAGACTGAACAGTTGTGATCAAGAGATTTCTGATTTTAATCTGGGCTGAGCCAATTGCTTTCTCTGATCTTGGGTAAGTCAGCCAATATTCTGCTTTAGTAAACCCAACCAAAATCTGGGCAAAGAGTAGGCGTTTACCAAAAATGAATGGCTGCAAATGAACAGAATGTTCTAGAATTAAAAATAAATAAATAAATAAAGATCACCAAAACTAATGAGTTAAACCAGATACTAAAATATGGCAGCCCAATATTGAGTAGGCAAGTAGTGGTGCCAGAACAAGGGGGGGCCAAGGGACCATTGCCCTCCCACTTTTTGCCACCGGTCCCGCCCCTCCACTTCCACCTTAGCCCCACCCAAGGCAGGCTGGCAGCGGGAGCCTGGGGAAGCTGTGGGGAACCTCCACCTGTCAGGGAGGTGGGGGATGAGAACAGCCACCAGCCCATGTCCCTGCCCTCTGCCCAGGGCAGGTGGAGGGTCCGAGGCTCCCCACAGCTGCCCAGGTGGCTCTTACTATGGCCTGGCTGGAGCGCTGAGACCCCGCCCCCCTACCAGATCTGGGTCAGGGGAAGAGCTGTGGGGGGCCTGGGACATGGGCGAGGGGCCCAGGATACAGGCCAGGGGCTACTCTCAGGCCCCTCCACCCCATGTAGGTGGAGGAGCCCAGTCTCCCTGGCCCCGCTCCAGCTTTTGGATTGGCCAAGGGTGGGGGCTCCAGAGGAAGAGGAGGGGCAGGGCCCACAGAAGGAGCAGGGGCCCCTGCCCATCCCCCCAATTCTGGGAAGGCTCCGCTGCCCCCAGTGGGAAGAAATAAATCAATATATGAGTAGTGGTTGTAGGAAGCAGTGATGTGATGACCTGGATTAAATTTGTATTTTTTGTGAACATCTTAATACACATTTATCATGGCATATGCAACCTCCTCCTCTGGTCTTCTCCGACACTCACCTCGTTACAGTAGCATCTTCAGACCAACTCAAGGCCTATATATCCATGTAATAAGAAGAGGACAGTTTTGCTCCATCCATCCTTCCAAAACTCTGCCGCTAATGGTAGGATCACTTCAAGACCCTTCACTGGCTCCCTGAATACAATTCAATTCCTTGTTCTCACCTTCAAGGTCCTCTACAAGTTAGCTCCTATTTACCAGGCCTTTTGTTCCCAGCCCCAAATCACCTTCCCTCAGCCCAAGTTGTTTCTCTGACTATTCCCTTTGTGTAGTCCCCCATCCATGCCCACCTCTGCACTCTCTCTCATGTTGGCCTTTACACATAGAATCTCCCTCCTGCACCACACACCATGCCTATACACTAAATCCATTCTCAAACCACTTGCAGGTAGATCATCTTCAATACTTCTCTGTTACAAGACTATGTCTCTTCATGTTGTTCTTGCCTTAAAATAGGCCACTATCCTGACTCAGTGGGCCTATAGATGCACTCCAGCATATGTTAAGGCAGGATCAGGATTATCCCCAGTAATCATCTAACTTGAGACTTTGCATCTGAATTTGCAGAGTACTTAGCATTTTTCTAGCATTTTATATATTGAAAGCACAGCACCAATAGATTTTAATTTCAGTTGTGAGCACTCAGCACTTATATAAATCTGGTGTTGCAGTTTAGGTACCCAGAAAATAAGGAACACACAATTAGTGACAAGGCCAGCTCTAGGTTTTTTGCAGCCCTCAAGCAAAAAACAAAAACAAAAAAACAAAAACACCTCCAAGAGCACCTGGAATGCCACCCCTGAAATTGTGCCGCCCCAAGCACGTGCTTGGTTTGCTGGTGCCTAGAGCCAGTCCTGATTAGTGACAACTTGTCAAAAGTTTGGTTTAAGAGGCTGTGTCAATATCACACAGTAACTTTATGGTAGAGACAGGGATAGAATCCAGTTCTCCAGGATGGCGTTCAATTACCACAACCACTTTCCTGACTCATTCACTAAATCCTGCCAAATTTCTGCAACAAACAAGGCCGGGGTCATACAGACAACAGCCTCATTCAGTACAACCCCTTCTGGACTATCTTTAAGCCTCTCCACTTCAGGACACAACATTGTCTCCCAGCTACTTCCCTGGAGTCCTCTGCTTTTTCCACACCTACTTCAGCACCTTTCACAGGAGCCCAGTTGCTCACTGTGGTTCTCCTCTACTCCCCATTCCTACTCAGGAATATTGGCCCCAGAGCCACCTCCCTGGAGCCTGGCCCTTTTTCCAAGGCTCACCTATGGGAGATGGGACTACTATGGGAACTAGCTGCACTCCTGTAGCTCTCTTTCCCTCACCTTACTCCCTCTCCTGGACTTCCTCCCTTTTGAACTCCTACTCCCACGCATAGATGAGCGGGGAGGACTAACTTATAGGACTGACTAGCCCCAGGCCTCCTGGCACTTACAGTTATGTCTACACAGACTGCAGCAGCGAGTCTCTGAGCCCAGGTCAACAGATTCAGGTTCACAGGGCTCATGCAACTGCACTAAAAATAGCTGTGTAGACTCTGCAGCTCAGGTTGGATCTCAGGGTCTGAAGCCTAGGGAATGGGGGTGGGCTTCAGACCGAGGTCCAGCCCAACCTGCAATGTCTACACACCAATTTGTAGCACAGTAGCATGAGCCCTGCGAGCCCAAATCTGTCGACCCAGGCTCAGAGCCTCACTGACGCTGGCTGTGTAGATGCACAACCCTAATGGCCAGGCCACCCTGTTACAGTGATCATGTAATTAAAGACTGTATCATAATGCACAAGGGTTGCACAGATAATCTTGCTTCTCATATATTCTAAATTTTGTGTGTTTGACTTTGCAACCATAATGATTTTCTTTCAATGTAGCCTTTTGTACATTTCTTCATGAGTTTTGAAATAACAAATTGAAAATACCTTTCATTATTGACCCCATATCAGTACAGACCTCTATCACATAAGTAGCTGGTAGGAAATAACAGACTACTGTTGCTATGTGAACAATGGTGTATGAGACATGCACTTTGCCAGTGGATTTCACCGTTATTTGCTGACAGAACAGGAATTTGGGGATTCAGGAATCCTATCTTCAATTCCTAGCTCTAGAGGGGAGTGTTCTGTAGTAGTTAGAAACCCTTCTGCTCCTACCTCCCCCTACTCTCCAGCTCCCGTCCCGCTGTGCTCCATCCATGCCTGTCCGCCCACCCCCAGTTCCTTCTCCTGTCCCCTAACCATTCCTGCCCTCTCTGTTCCTGCCTCTATCCTCGCTCCTCAGCATTTGAGTCAGGATGCTTTGTTTTTCTCCTCCATGTTGCCTCGGCACAAGCAGGAGGATCATCAGAGTATACGAGAGGCAGTTACCCTGCTCTCAGTTCCAGTGTCTGGTGTCACTGTGGCTCCAGCAGCCATGAAGAACCGGTACACAGAAAGTCTTCCTCTGCCCCTGTGGAGCTGTGGAATGGGACATGCTCACTCTATGGGGATGATGGATGTACAATCTGGTCAGCATATAGAAGCTCTGTGGGGAGGGATCATGCTCAGTGTCAGACTCTTTGGAGAATTCAGCTGCAAATTCTAACAAGCCTTACATGAGCACACACAGACTACGGTTTTTCCAATGTTCATATTGCTGCCAAATTTTGGATGGATTTTTACAGATGGCAGAAAAAACAGCCCTCGTACCAGGACAACACCCCTACATGGAAGCATGGAAGACCTAGTGCTTCTCAAGTAAACAGTAGTAAGGTTTTTTCCCCTTAAACTTGGACGTAATTTTCCACAATCTTGTTCTACAAAACAGCCGAAGAGTTTTTGCTGAAACTTTCAAAAAAATATTTAGACTGAGGCAGACATCTGACATGGAAAATTTATAAGCAAGTGATAATGGAGTCTTATAATGGAAAAAGTGTTAGGCAACTTTAACTATAAGTCTCATTATCAGCTCTCCCTATAATTAATTGAAAGGTATTTGCAGGAGAAGTATTTATTTAGCTTCTGTACACATCATAAATCATAAATATACAACCACAAATACTTTAAACTCTACAATAAAATGAAATTATCTGAATAACTAAAGTTTTATATTAACCACAGTAAAATGGAAGAAACCAAATATTATATAACTCTGGTTAACAGTCATCTTACATATATGCAGAAATCTACCTAAATATTATAGCTATGGAACAATGAAAAAAATCAGTGAATATATTTTATCTACTTACCATTTGCTACTGTAGGTGTATCATGCATGTTCAGTAAACATTCACTTAGAAATCTTCAATACACAGAATCATAGAAATGTAGGATTGCAAAGGATCTTAAGAAGTCACCTAATGCTTAGGTAGGACCAAGTAAACCTACACCATTCCCAGCAGGTGTTTCTCATCTGTTCTTAAAAAGCACCAGTGACAGGGATTCCACAACCTCTCTTGGAAGCCCATTCCAGTGCCTAACTATCCTTATAATTAGAAAGCTTTTACTAATATCTAACCTAAATATCCTTTGCTGCAGATTTTGCGCTTTACTTCTTGTCCTACCTTCAGTGGACATGGAGAACAATTGACCACAGTCCTCTTTATAACAGCCCTTAATTTATTTGAAGACTTATCAGGTCTCCCACTCCCCCCGTCAGTCTTCTTTTCTCAATACTAAAAATGTCCAGCTTTTTCAACCTTTCCTAAGTCACGTTTTATCATTTTTGTTGCTCTTCTCTGCACTCTCTCCAATTTGCCCACATCTTTCTTAAAGCATGGTACCCAAAACTGGACACAATACTCAAGCAGAGGCCTCACTGAGTAGAGTGGAACAATTACCTCATGTCTTACATACGCCAAGATCATAGAAGCATAGAACCATAGGGTTAGAAGGGTCTGCAGGGTCATCTAGTGTAACCCCCTGCCAAGATGCAGGGTTTGTTGTGTCTAAGAGAGATGGCTATCCAGACTCTTTTCGAATGATATTTTCTATTTTGTAACTCCATGATATTGTTAGTTCATATTCAATTTGTGATCCATTATAACCCTCAAATCCTTTTCTGTAGTATTACTGCCTAGCCAGTTATATCCCCCATGTGAAAAAATAATTCATGTGTTGCTAAGAGATCTATGCAAATAGTTTCCAAAAGGTAATTATGAAAAATTATTTTCAAAGGTTCTCTAATGCAGCTAACAGTGAACAAAGAACCAAGTCAAACATAATACTTGCTAACCATTTATCTAATCTAACCATCCCACTCAAAAAAAACAACAAAAAAAGACATTGCTTTGCAGTTTGTTCTGTGAAACTTAGCCTAGCCAACTGCTAGCATATGTTGGGTAGGATCCTGGAGCTTGCATATCCATTCATTTTAAATAGGTACAGCAACATCTGCTACCTTAATTGTTCTGCTAGACCAAGAGGTTCTGGCCTTGAGCACCTGGTGTTCCATTTTGCTTTCAGGACTACAGTAAATTCAAAGGAACCTTTCCACCCTTTCCCTCCTCAAAGATGGGCAGGTTAGCCCCTTCCCCCCTTTTCAATAACCCATCCTGTTTTTTTTCTTCCCAGTATAACCTAAAACGCAAGTACCTACTTCTACCTCTGTTTTCTACACAGTTCCAGTCGGGGCCGGCTCCAGGGTTTTGGCCGCCCCAAGCAGCTAAAACGAAACAAACAAACAAAAAAAAGCCACGATCGCGATCTGCGGTGGCAATTCGGCAGGAGGTCCTTCACTCCCAGGCGGAGTGAGGGACCGTCCGCTGAATTGCCGCTGAATACCTGGACGTGCCGTCCCTCTCCGGAGCTGCCGCCCCAAGCATCTGCTTGAGAAGCTGGTGCCTGGAGCCGGCCCTGGTTCCAGTCAAAAACCCTAAAAAGCATTCAGGTCTCTCTAGACATGGTCTTAATTTTGGACCACAATGTCAATTTGGTGAACAAATGAGACTCTGGAAGCCTCATTTCCAATAATAGTAGCCTGGTTTGCTCACTCACTTGCTTTTGAAACTGGAGCATAATGGGATTAAATTTATGCTCGTTATTTCTCTCTGACACAGTGCTCTCATTTATCCTAGTTGATAAGACGTGATTACTGGCATCTGCACTGATATAGCCCTCCTGGTAAAAACACAGTTGAGACATATATGCCCAACTGCCAAGTTAATGTGGTCCAACCATTTAGCACAAATGATTTGGAGGTGAACTATCGTAGTGAACAGATATCCAAGAATGGAGAAGTCACATGTTAATTCAGAGGCAAGACACCTTATACACAAGGACTTCATATTATGACCTCTTTTGACCTGAATAGCTAATCAAAACTCCAGGGTCCTGCAGGTTATTCCAGTTAAGAGGAAAAATTGGAGTCTGGTACCTTTGATGAAAAGGTATTTATAAGGAATGTACAAAGTCCCGCTTCTCTAAATGCAGAAGCGACCGACACCAAAAGGAACACTTTTTCCGCTGATAGGCTTAAGCTTTGTTCAGCCAGCATCCTGACCCCGATGTCTCTCTAGGCTTCTCCACATCACATTATGCTTACAGGCCACTGCTTGGCTTTCTTGATCTGGTCCCGAGTCTCTCCCACTCTGTGCGTTCTGCCTTCCCCTCTCTTAACAAACAGACACATACAGTCCAAACTCCAGGGCAGGTTCACCACACCTTTTGTCTTGGGTGGGAACTTGTGATTAATTTATCCTGACAGTTATGTTAACTGAAGGGTGTGTCCACACACCCAATCTCAAACAGGTTTGTGATCGATGTAGTCACCAGTACCTCTCAGCATAATAGGTTATTCTGGCCTGTTTTATGCCAATGACAGGTACCTCTATAAAACAAGTACCTTTAATACTGACTTGGCTTGACTGGGTTGTACCGGAAATGGGGCACCCCAGCTAAAATCAAAGTCGATGGTATTTGTGGAGGTAATCTTTCCAAAAATTTCTTTTGTGCTTTGATGGTATAATCAAAGGTAAATCAGGTCTTTTGTAAGCACTCCTGTTCTGAACAGCCCATCAAACTGTGGAATAAATGAGGAACGTGATAAAGCTTTTAAACTCAATGAAGTTTGGGTATACCCAGGAATCAACCAATGGAAGATGGAGCCATATAAGTATTCTATTTCTGTGTGATACTTGAGAATATCCCTGCATAGTACTTTGCATGGGACTACAATTCTATTTAGGATTGGACAGACATTAATAATGGAGTAAACCAGGAAACTGAATGCTATGAATATCAGAATGGTTATAGATGGTGCAAGGAATAACTGTCATCTGCCCTTCACTAGTTGGTTACAGTCAGTTACATTGTCTTAAGGGTTTCATTTAGTTGGGTTTACCTTAATTAGTTTGTGGCCTTTTAAGCCCTCTCTAACTTGAAGCTCTGGCTGCCCTCACTGGTACTTGCAATGCAAAGTTACTAATGTTGCAGAGGGCTAAACAGGACAAACATTGTATTTGCTGTCATCACTATATTTAGAAACATTGCTTCACAATTTCCACTATGATGAGTCCATGTGTCTAGCAGCATCTGGGCAAAGGTTTCAATTAGTTACAACACTTTTATATTTGAAATAGCATTAGGGGCTTTGATTTTCTGTCAGAGGGACTTTCAAATGACTGTCAGGAACCTCTGAGGGGAATAAGAAAAAGATAACGGATTATATAGGATTTTATTCAAAGGTCCATCTAAAATTTAAGATTCTCAGCTGTGTTGATCTGTAATTGTCTGACTCTCACTCCTTGCTTGGAGTCTTATGATAAACAGAAGTACTGGAGATATTTAGTGTTTGTATGAACATAGTATTAAAAAAATTAATGGTTTTGATTTAAGAAGAGATAGAAGAAAACATGGCTAAAAAGGGGAAAAACCCAAGAAGCAAATGGGAAGGAAGGTTACAGAAGGCCAGAACTGTTAGTTTTCAGTTAGAGTCCTCAATGACGTTCCCAGCCATGTATTTTAAAACTTAAATGTCACAATCAAGACATAACCTAGAATATAACGTAGAAGCCTTCCAGCTAAATTTGCTATCACCTCAAACTATTAAAAGTGAAATGCTTGAACATTCTAATATACATTTCATTATTTGTGGTAATAGTCTACCTTTTACATTTCATTCTAGCTAGAGAGTGAATCTTAACTATTCGGTTTCCCTTTTGTTTCTAGTTAATTTTGTTTATGGGTCTCATACACTTGCACAATATTGTTTTTGTTTTTCAGACTTCAGAGAAATAGTTAAGCAATTTTTAAAAAAATTAACACATTTGCATTCATATAAGGTCTTCTAAAATCCTTTAAAAATCTGTTTTTTGGCCTAAAACGTGTTGATAGTTTTTTTAAATGTAAAATATCAATGTAATAAATATTGCCAGTACACACCTTAACATACATATTGTGTGAAACATTTTCATTACTCTAAGGGCCAAAAAGCAACAGGCTCTGTACATGAAGTGAGAATGGTTCAGATTTAAAATACTATTTCAAACCACCATAAATGGATCCTTTATCTGGGAATGTGGGAAAAAGGGGTCAAACATTGATGGAACATGAATAGTCCAACAGTTTAAGCTTTAAACCACCTGGTTTAGACAATATAACTACATTACTGTAATAGTCTCCTACATCAAACTATTTAACTGCCTTAAATGTTTTATTCAGACATGGGTAGCACTATATGCAGCCATAAGTATAGCAACCAGAATTGCTTTGCAAAACCTATTTTCAAAATCTGTAAACTCTTTTAAAGTGTAATCATTTGCATGAGAATGGGAACAGACATATATTAAATCCACTCCATGAGCTCTTTAAAATGGGAAGTTGCTAATACTGAGTATCAGAGCTACTGATAACTGCATTCAAATTAAAGCTCAGATTCTTGTCAGTGGAATGTTTTTTGTGGAAATGTTATTTCACGCTTCCACTGGCTAGGACCTTCATTTTTAGCAGGTGTTCAGCTGCTCTTATGAATTTCTGCACAAAGCTATGGGAAGAAGAATTACCTACATAAAACTGTATAATTCTGCACAATTAGATTTGAGTAATTGTCCCTAAATTTAAAAGAAATGAATTTAAAACATCATTAAGATCCAGTTTTCAAGTGTTAGAATCAACAGCCAAACAGGATGGGAACTCTCTGTATAGCTCACAAAGAAGCTGAGATTTCAGGCTAAGGTTATTGTTACTAGAAAGTACCGTGAGCAGCCTTGATTACCATCTTCTGGCATGCATGTGGGAAATGGATGTAAAATATTTTGTTTAGAATATGAATACTCTCTCTCACACACACACACACACACACACGTGATATCTCTGATCTACCACATTGCTTTACAATAATGCAATTTATCATGGTACTTTTAACAGTTACATCTAAACGCTGCACAATAAGCAGGCTCTGTCTACTTCTAGTATTCCAAACCTTGAGTTGCTCCAAACAGCTATAATTTAAAAACAATCTGCCTGAGATATGTTCCTCTCTCCATCTCACTGAAAATACGGAATTTCTCTGAAAAATTAAGTTGGTCCAATGCCCAGTAATGTTCAGCCCTGCAACTGGTTTAACTCCTGTATCTTGTAACAGAAAAAAAAAGTCAGGATCTCCCTCTCCCCCCGATAAAGGTTCATTGCTAGTCTGACAAATCACAAGATACTGGACTACAGAAGGTATGTAAATGCTATTTTTAGAGGTTTCTAAAGTGTATTAAGTTTCAATTTTTCCTCTCTTGAATGCCTCTGCAGTTGGACTCAGATTACTGAGGAAACCTGAAATCATAGGTATATAGATATGATAAACAACAACGTTTTAGAAACAGTAATTTTGGAAAATTTCTGTAAAGTACGTACCAGGGACAATGGTGTGGTATGAATATTTTAGTGGCATTTATCTGGGATGATTGAGTAATTCTCCAATAGCTTGTCATGCATGATTAATGTGGCCAGCCTAAATTTATGACAATAAAATCTTTATAGCACATTGTCATATATAATCTCTAATATTATATTGTAACCTCTACAGTCTAGCATATTGTTTGTTTTCTATATTATTTTAATTTGTCTCCCTAAAGAAAGGACTTGTAATACTCAATATTGGAGACAGAATACCTAACCAGATGGACCCTTGGACTGCAGTAGCCAACTTCTATATGGAGTCCACTGACTTTTAGAGTGACAGAGACCATCTTCTGCACTACATATTTTCACCACCTTGAAAAATTTAATATTAACTCCACTGGAGCTTTTACTGACCCCTGATCACACCCAGCACCACTGCTTGGCCCTCTGAAAGTGCTCACTGTGGCACCCCTATTAATTCCATGCAGGAAATATCCAGTATCATTAGGGTGAAGCAGGATTCTCTAATATATGTGTTTACCTCTACCCCAATAAATTAATTCAGATTAAAAGCTTTATTTTTTGGTAGCGATAAGAGGTTTCTACCTAACTGTCTCTGCAGATGTTTATCTTCCATGAAATAGCCACAGATTGTGCTGGGGATCAAAGAGAAATAGAATCCTGGGACAACCTGTCTAAAACAAGAGACAGACAGACCTCTCCTAGACAAAAGGAGCAGCTCTTGACACCCGACCCTGCACAACCAATCTAGGGCTGTTAAAACAATCCCCACCCATCCTCCCTCTGCCCTGGTTTTCCAGAGGCCAGGTGCATAGGGTGAAAAGAAACAAGAGTGTTTTCCTGGAGTAGCTGGTTCTGTTAAAGTAAATCTTGGCAGATCTTTTCTCTTCCAGAATGTGCCATGCTCCACTTTCTGAATGCCTGGGTTTGGGGCAAAATGAATGAAGAAACAAACAGTCTTCTATCATGTATTGAAGGAAGAGTTTATAATTTTAACATGTTTCTGGAGTACAAGTCATGAAATAAGGTTCGTGCCTTCTAAAATGAGATATAACCCGGAAACTCTGACCCACACCACACTCCTTGTGCATTGTGGTATCCCGGGTGAGGAGATAACCCTGGCCTCACATCGGCTTCTTATTTTCATGAATAGACCCAATCACTCTTGATAATTTCTTCACATTGCTTTGCATTTTTGGAGGAGTAGTTACAGATTTTTAAGAGAAGTCCCTAAAACTCTCTCTCATGTGCTCTTCCTTATGTCATAATCTCCGTGCATGAGACCAAAGGACACAGCAGCCGCCGATAAACAGAAGACATTCTGGTTCTGAAACACCTTGGAAATAAATGCCTGGTCTCACTAAGTCTTTTCTGCATTGACTGGATGCTGGCTTTGTGCCCATCTTGAATGTACATTATGAACATATAGCATTATGAACACACTGGGGAGAAAGGATGGACAACAAGAAGATTGAAGAGATAATATTTTGTACTGGCACAGGCAATTACCAGGTCCACCAGTCTTAAGTATCCAAGAGAGGTTGAAGCAATAGTGGAAGCTTGAATCTCCATCCTGAATTTCAGTTTGTTCAGCCTCATGAGGACTAAGACACTCCACAACCCATTATACATATTTCTGATAAGCAAATGAAATCGAGTCCTGAGTAATTTTAGCTTTCAGGGACAGGCTCCATTACCCCTGTCCTTTGCAGATGAAATTCTGTGATCCTTAATTTTGTATTCATTGCCCAGGTACTGTTTTAATAGGTTCTAAGATACAGTGTCTTAACATGAACTATGCTTTTTCTGACTCTAATTTTTATTTTTGAGTTCTCCCTGCTATGCCTCCATGTAAATTAATTTGATTTTCAAAAACAGCCTTCATAAGCATTGGTAATAGCCTGGATGAATCAAGCTTTGTTATGCTTAAGTAACGTAACATCTGGAATGAGACTGCATTAGTTGGAAGATCAGACTATCTATGCTCATGATAATTTGATTACAGTGAAGGTGATAAAAAATGTAGTATCTGTTCCTTCATACAGTCAAGTCTCAGTAGAACAAGGCAAAATTTCTAAGTGAATATCAGCTTTTTCATACCATATTCCATATTTTCAATGCAATCTTGGACAAATCAGGCACTTTAGGGCTACAGGAGCCATGTTAGTGTGGTTTTGGAGTGGAGTTCAATCTCTAATTTTGAGGGAGTTTACTCCCTCTTCCATCCAGTGAGTCACAGAGAGGGCATGGAATATAAGTGCTCAAGTGCTTGCAATGAGTTTGCCAAATAAAGGATGAGAAAATAGAGAGGAAAGTTGGCAAGGCTGAAAGTTTTAAAAATAAAATCCACACATATTTTGCTTATATGTTTATTTTACATAGTACACCTCTACCCCGATATAACGCGACCTGATATAACACGGTAAAGCAGCGCTCCGGGGGGGGGGGGGGTGAGGGGGGCTGTGCACTCCGGTGGATCAAAGCAAGTTTGATATAACGCGGTAAGATTTTTTGGACAGCGTTATATCAGGGTAGAGGTGTATCTTGTTAGGAGCAGAAAGTATTCAAACAAGATAATCTACTTCATGTGACCAACTGTTAAAACACACACACACACACACAGAGATGTTTATTTAGCAGCTATTTGTACCTCAGAAAGGAGAAGAGTTGAAAAACCCTTAAGCTGAATTAAGGAGGTTAAGGATTCTAAAATCCCAGCTAGCAAGTAGCTTAACATTTGGGAGAATGTTCATACACACCACAGAGCTGCTGAGTGTTATAGGAAATTTAACTACAGCTGAACAGGGTGCCCAGGCCCCAGTAGCATTAAGTCAGCTGATCACACTGTCATAAGCAGCATTTGCAGTTGAAGAGTGTTAATTAGCTAGGAAAATTCAAACAAGATAGTGATTAAATGTACAGAAGGAAGCAAAGAGGAAAAGATACAACTACGGATTGAAAAATACTTTATATTTTTGTGTCAACTTTCTTTAATAAGCCTCTCATATAAAAATAACACTTTCAAAAAAGAAAACTGTATTGCAGTAAATAGATAAAGCTCCTCAATGGCTGCCAAATGCATCTGGACCAGATGTGACAATATGCTGGATCAAAACCTCTCAATCTAACACCACATTTAACAAACAGCTGCATATTTCATCTCTAATGAAGGCCTGGAAAGGAGAGTTCACTTTATTCTGGATGCAGGTATCATAGCAGATCTCACAAAGCAACAGAGGCGCATCATCTAAGGATCTTTTTCACATTAAGAATCCTATTAGAAGGAAAACACTAAAAGGTAATTGAATTTCCCTCAGTTATCTTCATCTCTGTCAGCTCCTGCTACAATAACTTACTCTCCAGAGCAGAGATAACTCAATTCTGTCCAGCAAGCATATGTTATGAATCTCCAAAGCAAACTTGTCTAAATCATTCTGGTCTTCTATCAAGGTTGGCTGTGGATATGAACTCTGACAGAAAGCAAACAAATTTATTTTTATCTTTTCAATAATTCACTTCCTCATGCTTTGATGGAAGAATCTAAAGACATATATGTTTCCACTAATTCTGGAATTATGAAGACCAGTTGAAAATGTTGCATCTGCAAACTATGCTATTAAAAATGCTTAATTAACCATATTATTTTTAGCAAAATTGATGGCAAAATCTTGCCATAGCACTGTTTAACGGTTCTACAGATTTGCATGAACTAAACTGTCCTTTCGTGTTTTATTTCCAAACTTTGTTTCAAAATGGTTTTGATGTTTACACTTTCACAAAGAAAGTAAATCTTATTTATACAGATTAATGTCAACAGAAAAAAATTCTATTCTTATTTAGCTTTATTCCTTGCTTCAGTTCTCTATGTCTCAAAGTGATTTTTAAGAGTACAAAAATATATTGATGATCAACTAAAACAGCAAATGACTTATAAAAATATACTTAATCATTTTGGAAAGGGATGTCTAGCTTGTATATTTTTTTAAAATTACACATCTGTATTACAAAACTCTACTCCAATATCAAACATGGAAAGAAGAAAAGCATTCCCCAAAATGTAATGAGAATACAATTGAAAAAAAAATGAAATCCTTTAGATCTGACTATTATTTACTGTTAAAATTTAAATGTATTAACAGCAGTGCCAAATAGTTAGACTTTAGTGGATAATAAGAGACATTTTTGGGACCTTAAATTCCTATTATAAACAATAAGTGAAGTAAGGGTTATTAACACCTCAAAACTCACTTCTTCAATGTGACAAACAATATCCTCTACATTTAAAAAAGCCTTGTTCTTAGGATATATGCATTTGCCTTCCCATACATACTACCCTCATCCTCGGCTTTCCCTTCTCCTGCCCCACTCAGTTTTAATCTCCTCCTGCTCTTCTAGCCTTAACTGTAAACCTCTTTGCAGCAGGAATCCATCTTTATCTGCATTGTAAAGCACTATGCACGTCTGTAGCCCTATGTATGTACTCATCCCAAGAAGTTCTCAGTATGCTTTGACACTTTTTTCTTATTTTACATTGCAATATCCTGTGTCACCCTTGTGGGCCCCTGTTGAGAAATTCAACTTTTTGAGCAAGACTCTGCATGTAAGGACCTGTTTATCAAATCTAAATCATTACAATGGCACAGGGGAGCATTATAAGCTACCAAGACTACTGCATAAAGGACTCATAGCAGGGGTTAGGACATCTCCCCAGGTCCATATCCCCATTGCACAATGAAGTTTATGTCACTGGCTCTGCCAACTAGCCAGTTTAAGAGAGGCCATGTTAGCTGGCAGTACTGCAGGTGTGTGTTATCTGTCCACAGTTGAGATGCATACTTTGGTTAGCCAGGAGTTTCAGTTAACCGTTGTAAAGCAAACAAGGGTTGTACTGTTGATTAGATTGAATTATATCCCCCATTTCTTTTCTTTGTTATCCTTCCACACAATACCGTCCTCCAAACTGATCCAGTTTTAGCTGATCCATCCTTATATCATAAGAGCCTGGGCATGGCTCCCACTACAAATGGGCAACAATGACCACTACCTCAATAGAGAGAGTCGCACAAGGAAAATATAATACATTTCTCCTTCTTTCCTAGACAAGCAGGACCCAGGGATTCAAATTCAGTTCTCTTCTGTTGTCATTAAACTGCCTGGCCACTACCAGTCATGATTTTTTATTTATCATTCAAGTAATTTAATGTACCTGCCTTGTTCAGGTCAAAGCAATCTATACTTAAACTCTTTAGCTATCCATGAAGGATTTCTACTCTTTACTTGTCTTCAAGGCTCATATACCAAAAAAGCCTCATTAAAGAGGGAAATAAGTACTGCCCACCACTGTCCAAATGTTTTTTAGATTGAAAACGCCAAATCAAGTACAGTAAGATCTTAAATACATTAACACTATAAATACGCAATATATGTATTAAAGCCAGTTATTTTAGTCAGAACATATGATCCTAAATGACCCTTTCCTGTATAAATTACCACAAACACTCATACACACATTATAAACAAGGTAAATGCTAATTATTTGTTTTGCATAAACAGGGTAAGATTACCAAGATTTCTGTTGGGAACATCTATTTTTTAAGCAAGCATTCTTTCGGGGCAACTGACAGTTTTCATATTATGAGGTTTCTAAATATTTATCGAAGATAACAGCAGCTTGTTTCATTGTGAGACGGGGAAAATAATTAATCAACTGAAAAATTAAGAGGCTCTCTCAATCCTCTGAGTGGATTTTGTTACCATCAGTACGGACAGAGTTTCTGTTGTCCTAGGCAAAATGAAGGTTCACCTCTTTCTTGATATTACGCTGTCCTCGGGAGCCAAAAAATCTTATCGCGTTATAGGTGAAACCGCGTTATATCGAACTTGCTTTGATCTGCCGGAGTGTGCAGCCCTGCCCCCCTGAGCACTGATTTACCACGTTATAGCCAAATTCGTGTTATATCGGGTCGCATTATATCGGGGTAGAGGTGTATACACACCATTGACAGTTCAGTCAAACTTTTCCTATATCCAGCAATCAACAGACCCTGTCTCAGATACCACAAGCTAAATGATGCACATTTTGACTATTTGAGGGTCTACGTTAGCCCCATCACAAAAATCAGAGTTCATAAAAGAAACGACTGTTGACTTTAGCAAGACCTAAATCCTCCACACATTAATGTAAGAGTAAACTTTCAGTTCTTAAATCCTTGTAGTAGTTATACTCCTAATATTTTCACTCACAAAGATAACTCACATTAACACACAGAAGACGTCGTTCCAAATAAAAGGACTCTGAAAATTGATCGTTTACCAACACAACCAATACTGATACCAAAGGCAAGAGAACTTCAGGATACTCTAAAGGGACGTTAAATAAAATAACTTAGGCATTCAACTTTTGCTTTATCTGTGAGGAAAGCCCACTATTATTTCGAACAATATTCATTGGCTACCTGATTTGTCATTTTACCCTTTATTTACTACTTAATGAAAATACTAATGAGAATGAGGGTTTTAAATGGTGACAATGAAACAAAGGTATACAAACCACAATTTGGAATTAAAATAAAGAAACGATTAAAAAAAACTAATGTCAACAGTGCTGCTTTTCTATCTGATAACAGGATGAATCTAGATCAGTACATAAAATGTACTATTTAGATTGTATTAGCCTATTCATATTGTAAAATCTTCTGGAAAAGCATCAAGCCTTATTCTGTGTCTTGTAAAGTAGCCAGTACACTGCTGTTGGTTAAAACAGCTAAGTAATAATTAGCTTTCTGATTATGGATTCTATTCTGGATGCACCGGCACAAGAGAGATCAGAGTTCAAAGTCCCAAGATTGTTGCTTATTCTCTAGTCCAGCAGAGAGGCTGAGAGCACTGAAGAGGGATGGGACACTTTCATCTCCTGGGTGAGTACCTCATATCAACCTCAGGAAAATCCCTTTATCTACAAAGTCCCTGTATCTAACATCATCTCAACTTGAGAGTTATTGAAACACAGAGACAACATTTAAAGGACTAAGGGTTACAGAATTTGGATTTCTTCCTTCTTCTAGCACAGATTTTTAAAGTCTTCTAGCTCACACTGTCCTCATAGACTCATAGACTTTAAGGTCAGAAGGGACCATTATGATCATCTGGTCTGACCCCCTGCATGCTGCAGGCCACAAAACCGTCCCTACCCCTTCCCTGGACTCTGCTGTTGAAGTCCCCAATCCTGTGTTTTAGTGACTTCAATTGGCAGAGACCCTCCTGCTAGTGATCCCTGCCCCATGCTGCGGAGGAAGGCGAAAAACCTCCAGAGGCTCAGCCAATCTACCCTGGAGGAAAATTCCTTCCTGACCCCAAATATGGCGATCAGTAAGACCCCGAGCATGTAGGCAAGAGTCTCTAGCCTGACCCCTGTTAGCCATTATACTATTTACCTACCATTGCTTGGTATTCCTTGGCTACTATGTTTTACCACTAAACCATTCCCTCCATAAACTTATCTAACTTAATCTTAAAACCAGACAGGTCCGTCGCCCCCACCGTTTCCCTCGGAAGGCCGTTCCAATATTTCACCCCTCTGACTGTCAGAAACCTTCGTCTAATTTCAAGGCTGAACTTCCCCACGGCCAGTTTATATCCATTCGTTCTCGTGTCCACATTAGTACTAAGCTGGAATAATTCCTCTCCCTCCCTTGTATTTATCCCTCTGATATATTTGAAGATAGCAATCATATCCCCTAAATGACAAAGGGCCATCATTAATTACTGCAGAATACATCTTTGAGCATAACCTGCAAGTCCCCATCTTCTCATCAAGCAAGGTAGAAAGAGCTCTCTTTAGATTACCAATAATATTTGTTGAAAATCACTAGTTGTTAATACCTTAGTGTGGAAAAGGTTAGAAAAACTGTAGACTGTAGACAGATCTTGGGAGACAGACCAGTCCTCGCTTACGGACAGCCCCCTAACCTGAAGCAAATACTCACCAGCAACCGCACACCATACAACATAAACACTAACCCAGGAACCTATCCTTGTAACAAAGCATGATGCCAACTCTGTTCACATATCTATTCAAATGACACCATCATAAGACCTAACCACATCAGCCACGCTATCAGGGGCTCGTTTACCTGCACATCTACCAATGTGATCTATGCCATCATGTGCCAGCAATGCCCCTCTGCCATATACACTGGCCAAACTGGACAGTCTCTACGCAAAAGAATAAATGGACACAAATCTGACATCAGGGATCATAACATTCAAATACCAGTGGGAGAACACTTCAACCTCTCTAACCACACAGTGAGAGGCTTGAAGGTGGCAATTTTGCAACAAAAAAAAACTTCAAAAACAGACTCCAAAGAGAGACTGCTGAACTTGAATTAATATGCAAATTAGATACAATTAATTTAGGTCTAAACAGAGACTGGGAATGGTTGGGTTATTACACTAATTGAATCTATTTTCCCACATTACGTATCCTCACACCTTCTATAGGTCATCTCGATTATCACTTCAAAGGGTTTTCTTCCCCTGCTGATGATAGCTCATCTCAATTGATTGGCCTCTTACAGTTGGTATGGCTACTTCCACCTTTTCATGTTCTCTGTATGTATAAATATCTTCTGTGTGTTCCATTCTATGAATCCGAAGAAGTGGGCTGTAGCCCACGAAAGTTTATGCTCAAATAAATTTGTTAGTCTCTAAGGTGCCACAAGTACTCCTGTTCTTTTTGTAGACTGTAATTATTCATGGAGTCTTCATATGACTGGGAGCAAACAGAGATGCAGGCATATCATATCTGTGTGTATAAGATACAGCAATCAAATAAAAAATATTCTCCCCAATACTGTAAGAGATGTTTTTTAAAACATTGTTTTATTTCCAATCATATAATAATTTTTGCCTGTTTACACAGGCATTCTAAAACCTAGTCATTCTGATAGAAATATTTGTTTAGGGTTTTACAATGACTGTTGAATGTCTACCAGGACTTTACTCAGCACCCTGCCACATTTTTATCATCCACAGCATGCTTCATTTACATATGCAATGTGATTTGGAGGGGCAGGAGGTGGTTTTTGGCTGGTATGTATTACAGTATGTTTTCATATCTTTTTGGAAGGGGAAATGCATACATGTAGGAGTAGATTTTATGTTTTGTATTTTGTATAATTTAGAATAAAAAATAAAAAAAATAATAAGATAATGTAGCATGCATTAAATGTATTAATGTATGATTAGACCATATCCTGCCACAATTTAAAAAAAAAAAAAAAAAACCCCAAGCACTCGTCAAATAACAATTAATTACAGCATGATGGTGCAAAACTCAGTGGTTCCAAAGAAAAAAAATCACTATATAAACAGGGTGCCTTGCCACGAAAATTTGGGTTCGGCCTGCCAAGACTTCCCCAGAGATCGTGTCTTGACTGACAGAACCCGGCTTCTACCTACCCGTGATCAACCTAGCTGGCCACTAGATTGATCCGGACTCTGGACTGGTAACTATAACATCAACTGGCGAGACAGTGTCTGTGTGACTAAATGCATATGCTAATTGTATCTTCAATAAACGTGGCATATTGCCTTTTCTCCTGAAAAAGATTTCATGTGCTTCTTATAAGCATAAAATACAAACTACATTTTATTTACGTGATCACTTCCATCCACTCTTCAAAGTGTTTATCTAATTGTTCTTTGAAAATGTCCATATTTTAGAAGACTATTTTGCCACTCCTGAAATCTAATTGGCAATGGCCGATCAGTCCTAAATGTTTTGCAATAAGT
This sequence comes from Malaclemys terrapin pileata, assembly GCF_027887155.1. Classification (NCBI taxonomy): domain Eukaryota; kingdom Metazoa; phylum Chordata; order Testudines; family Emydidae; genus Malaclemys; species Malaclemys terrapin. The sequence continues at coordinate 84,914,454 of NC_071509.1, read as the reverse complement.
TCTCAAGCAAGTCTGAATTGTATAAGTTTCTAACTAAATAAATATGCAGATTGCATTCATTTCAAGCAATAACATCATGTTTAAGTTTCACCTTTCAAAAAAAAAGAAATGTAGGAACATCTTTTCATATAATTCAGATAACCCTTTTTCACAGTTTGCCAGATAATGGCAACCACAAATTATTTGAGATCATCATCACTGTTCTTTCCAAAGGGGCTCATACAGCAGCAGAAGGTGGTTACAAGAAAAAGTTCCTGCTGTAGTATCATGCTGCACCTGAAGCCAAGTCACAACTTTGATTACCCTTAGAAACGCAGCTCTGAGAAATTTTACAAAGTAAGGAAAATTAGGGGGGAAAAACAAAGAGGAAGGGAAGCCCCTCACCGAAGCATCCCTGTGAGAGCTTCCCCCCCCCCCACCTTCCTGGCCATTAAAAGAGTAATCCACTCTTTCATATCAGGATACTATTTTTATCCCTCTGACATCATGACTTCCCAGTGCACAGGTACAGCTATGGCACTTTTCTAGCTGTGAACACCAACTAAAAACATTTTTCAATGTGCAACAGGATCTCTCACTTTGGGATTTTTTGTTACTGTCAGATGAGACTTAGAGTAAGCCTCTGTCACCTTGAGAAAACAAACCCAAATCATCAATCTGGGGCTCTCCAACATACTACAGCAGCACAATACTTAGCATGTTGAGTCTCCAGAAGAAAATGCTCCCAAGCTGAGAACGTCACCAGAATGGTTTCTATTTTATTTTAATGTAACATCTAAAATAAAATATTAAGAAACAGAGTCAAAATACTTTCTTCCTCCTTCTGACAGATGGAGCTATAATGCTTAAGCTACCCAGTGCAAAACATATCATTTATTTATTTATTTAAAGCTGTAAATTTGAGATGGAATTAAGTTGATTCACAGTGAAAGGTGTGATGTCATACTTTTGGGTGTGACAACATGTCCTATTGCCAGCAAACTACATTCTGCAATAACGCAATGTGGCAACATAAAAGAGTATGACAGTTTGGTGTCAAGTACTACAAAATCTTTATTCAAACTGGACCTGCAAATAGATAAGATCCCACACTATTGTTCAGAATATCTAGTTAGTTAAAAGTATTACTAAATACTTTATTAATACCAATCTGGTCACTGTCATTTAGTGCACTGAAAACCCTTGCACTCCATGATGCTGCAAAGACATGCAAACCTTCACTTCAAAGTATCAGCTTGATATAAAAATTCTATAATAAAGCAGCTTTCATTTTAAAAATTAACCTTGGAAATTATACTGAGAATATAGCTATATAATTAGAATAAACTCCCCTTCTCCCAACCCAAAAAAGGTGAATGTTGTGTATGTAGATCACCAATTGCTATAAATACCTGCCAGATGTACCAAGACACAAAAAAATGAAACTTGAAACAAGTGAAAAAGATTCACAAATATCCTTCTAGGGCTCCTTGATACCCATTGAATTAAGGTTATTCTCCTTGGCTTCCAATTCCCTTTGGTTATTTCCCTTGTTACAAAAGAACATCCTTTATTACATTTCATGCTTAGCTACATGAATATGGCAAAGGGTGGTGCATACTTAAGATTGTGAATCATCAGAACTACCAAATTTAGTTTTCTGCCAAAACAAAAACAAAATATCAAAATTACCAGAAGAAAGCCAAACAGGCTAGCTTTGCATCTTACTTCAGCCAAGATACTATTCATATTAACATTAAGGTTCGTATTTCAGCATGAACCATAAAGTAAAACATTCACAGTTTATTACAGCTAAACTATGTCCTATAAATTGGTACTGAAGAAGAATTAAAAAACTGTGAGGAAGTCTACGTTTTATGCATGAGGAAACATAACTGAACAGAAAAGGGCAACAAATTTTAAGGCAGCTAGAAATACTACATTTAATTACTGAAGGGAAATCATGCAGAGAAGTTAGCTGCCTAACAGGATTTATAAGAAATGCAAAATTTGAAGGTGAAATTCTCAGCTAATCAACAGAAATGCAGTAATAATCAGACCACTAGTTTTTGCAGTTCCATCTATGATGCAGACTAACACCAAGTTCACGAGAGCAAAAAAGCAAAAAATAGAAAAAAGTTAAAATGCCACTCAACATTTTAAAAGGACTAAAACCAGGAAAAGCACCAGGGTACAGGGGGAAAAGGGGGCACGGCAGGGGGCGAGGAGAGGTGCTGTCACAATATTTTAAAGGGCAGTTGTTTGCATCTCCGATAAAATGATTTGCCAGTCAAAGACTGTCACTGTACTCTTCAGACTGACTGAATGAAAAACACCACAGATTAGTGTTTTAGAGATCTGGGGGTTGTATTACACTACTACTCACACCATGCACTCCCTCACAATCTGCAATATTTTGACAAAAATATTATGAATGGTTTTATAAAGTGCCCCCTTCTGATCCCGTGGTTCCTCACTTACACAAGGAGGACTGGAAGGAAGCATATAACTAACTGTTAGAGCACAGGCGTGAGAAGCAGGACACCTGGGTAATATTCCCAGCTCTGTCACTTACTCAGTGTGAAATTGTCAAAAAATGCCTTTGTGACCTTTGAGCAGAGCACCCATTGCCATTCAGTGGCACTTGTGGTCCTAAGCCACACGTGATTTTAATATTTCTACTCTCACTGTATAAACTGGGCAATCACACCCTCTGTGCTTCAGTTTTCCTATCTGTCCAGAGGCATTGGAACAATTTTTATAGCGGGTTACTGATGATGGAAACAATGGAAAAAGACAGTTACCTTTTCCGTAACTGGTGTTCTTCGAGATGTGTTGCTCATGTCTATTCCACAATAGGTGTGTGTGCTCGCCACGTGCACCAGTGTCAGAAGTTTTTCCCCTAGCAGTACCCGTAGAGGAGCGCTCCTAGCGACCCCTGGAGTGGCGCCTCCACGGCGCAGTATAACACTGCTCTACAGCAAAAATGCTTCTGAAATAAATGTAGTCAAACTTTACTAATTCTGGGTCACTGAGAACGAAAATGATGCTTAAAATTGTTGATTGGCTCTAGTTTTCAAGATATGTCAGTATATACGACCCTTGACTTAGGAATGGCGGAGGATAAGTGAGTTATAAAGGGAAGGGATCTCAATTTAAACCAGAAATGACTAAAATACATCTTTGACTGGATCTATGAATAAATCTATGACTGGGTTTGGACAGTACTTGCCTTTTAGGCAAAACAATGAATGATGCAATCTGAAGCTGGTATTGCATCATACATGATATGAATTGCATCATGTTATTCCTAGAAGTCATGGATGATGCAATCATAACGAAGCTTACATCACTCTGCTGAACAAATTGCCCTACATCAGCTCTAGAAATCATACAGTGTCGTGCTCTCTTATTTGTCAGTGTTAACCACTATGGTTAAGAAAGCCTATCACCTTTATTTTGTCTGCAAAATTGGAGATCAGGACAAGAGATGGGCCCCACACATATGCTGCAACACTTGTGCAACAAATCTTCGCCAGTGGTTGAACAGGAAAAGGAAATCTATGCCTTTTGCAGTGCCAATGATTTGGAGAGAGCCAACAGATCATACCAGCAATTGTTACTTCTGCATGGTGCCTCCAGTTGGGAAAGTGTGTCAAAGAAGAAAAAGTGGACTGTGCATTATCCAAACATTCCATCAGCTATACGCCCAGTACCCCACGGAGAAGGACTGCCGGTTCCTGATGCACCAGAAGCATTCTCACTTGAGTCAGACGAGGAAGAGCATGAAACTTCTGGTCCTGAACCATCAGTGTCACAGGACCCACATTTTCTCCCATCCTCCTCCTCTGAACCACACCTCATAACACAAGGTGAACTGAATGACCTTGTCAGGGATTTGGAACTAGCCAAGAGTAAGGCAGAGCTGTTGGGCTCCAGACTACAGCAGTGGAATCTCCTGGCAGGTGATGTTAGGGTTTCCATGTTCCATGACCGTCAAAAGGATCTTGTCCCATTCTTCTTCATGGAAGCCTGCAACAACATCGATGGCGTGATGGCAGCCCTCAACATCATTCACAATCCAGATGAGTGGAGACTGTTCATTGATTCATCGAAGACGAGTCTTAAAGCTGTTTTACTGCATAATGGCAATGTTTTGCCATCAATTCCAGTTGGTCATGCAGTCCATATGAAGGAAACCTATGACAACATGAAACAACTTTTGAGGTGCATAAACTATGACCAACATCAGGGGCAGCTTTGTGGCAATTTGAAGGTTGTTGCTCTCTTGCTTGGTCTGCAGACTGGATACACAAAGTACTGCTGTTTTTTCTGCGAATGGGATAGTCGTGCAAGAGATTCCCACTACAGCAAGAAAGATTGGCCACTCCGACAGTCATTGGCGCCTGGGAGGAAAAGTGTTCAGCATCCACCACTTGTTGAATCAAGGAAGATTACACATCAAGCTGGGTCTGATGAAGAACTTTGTCAAGGCTATTGACAAAACACAAGCAGCTTTCAAGTACCTCCGTGGAAAATTTCCAAGGTTAAGTCAAGCTAAGATAAAGGAAGGTGTCCTTGTTGGTCCTCAGATTCATAAACTTCTTTGAGATGATGCATTTGACCATGCACTGCGTGGCAAGGAAAAGACGGCATGGAAAGCCTTCCAGTTAGTGGCAATAAATTTTCTCGGAAACAACAAGGCAGACAACTTCAGGTTGTTGGTGGAAAACCTCCTCAAGGCATACAAAAGCCTTGGTTGCAACATGTCACTAAAGATACATTTTTTGCACTCTCATCTAGATTTTTTTCCACCAAACTGCAGAGCAGTGAGCGACGAGCACGGCGAGCGATTTCACCAGGACATTGCAACAATGGAGAAACGCTATCAGGGCAAATGGAGCCCATCAATGCTTGCAGACGACTGCTGGACAGTGACAAGAGATGCTCCATTTAATGAAGACAAGAGACGAGCCGACACTGAATAGGACTAAACTATGTACATAATAGTTTTTTGCCTTTTGTTTCATAATAAATTTTATTTATATAACCCTTTTGCTGATTTTTAAAGTGTTACATAAACAGGACAGGTGAAATATTATCATGTAAAGCAACCATAAACACATGAAAAGACCTAGGTTTACAATTTATGATTAAAACTCTACTATCTACACAATATACTTAGACATAAAATGTAAAAACTTAAATAACTTAGAAACAGTAGCCAGTTGTTTTAATTGTCATATTTGAACTCAGCACATTTCATCTCTGAAGCAGACGACTTCTCAAAAATTGTAGACCAGTGTAAGGGGAGCTGTGCACTCCCCACACCTTCGGTTCCTTCTTGCCAGACAACTCCAACAGAGGGGAAGGATGGCGGGATGTGGAATAGACATGAGAAACATCTTGAAGAACACCAGTTACGGAAAAGGTAACTGTCTTTTCTTCTTCGAGTGATTTCTCATGTGTATTCCACAATAGGTGATTCCAAGCTATATCTGTTGCAGGTGGGATGGAGTTCACAGACTCTCGGGACACAGCACAGCTCTGCTGAACCCGGTGTCATCCCTGGTCTGGGAGACAATCGCATAATGTGAGGTGAATATGTAAACTGAAGACCATGTGTCAGCCCTGCAAATGTCCTGAATGGGGACATGGGCTAAAAAGAAAGCCAACGAGGCTTGCGCCCTAGTCGACTGCGCCCTCACAATTGATGGCGGAGGAATTCCCACCAGGTCATAACAGGTATGGATGCACAAGGTGATCCAGTTGGAGAGCCGCTGAGTGGAGATCAGCCGACCCCTCATGCATTCGGCCAAGGCGATGAACAGCTGCGAAGACTTCCTGAACAGCTGAGTCGGTTCCAGGTAAAAAGCCAGAGCCTGTCTCACATCCAGCATGTGGAGGTGGCGCTCCTCACTGGACGCATGGGGCTTGGGGCAGAGGACCAGCAGGAAAATCTCCTGACCCATGTGGTAGGCGGAGACCATCTTCAGGAGGAACGAAGGATGTGGGAGGAGCTGGACCTTATCCTTATGGAACACCGTGTACAGGGGCTCGGAATTCAGTTCCGAGACCCGCCTAGCTGATGTGATCGCTACCAGGAAGGCTACCTTCCACAAGAGGTGTGACCATGAGCACATAGATAGCGGCTCAAATGGGGCACCCATCAGCCAGGCCAGCACCAAGTTCAGGTCCCACTGCGGGACTGGGGGCTTAACGTACAGGAAGAGACGATACAATCCCTTAAGGAATCGGCTAGTCATGGCATGGGAGAATACCGTGTGCCCCTGCACCAGCAGGTGGAACGCCGATACGGCCACCAATTGCACCTTGACGGACGAGGGCGCCAGGCCTTGGGCTCTAAGGTGAAAGAGGTAGTCCAAAATGAGCTGGATCGGGGCAGCCATGGGGGGGGGAAATGCCCCTCGCAGCCACTCTTCGGGAAAACAGACCACTTTGCCAAGTAGGCTCGGCGCGTGGAGGGCCACCTGCTTTCCAAGAGGACACGCTGAACCCTTTCCAAGCATGTCCTTTCCTCCTGGCCTAACCATTGAGCAGCCACGTTGTGAGGTGGAGTGCTGCTAGGTTGGGGTGGAGGCGGTGGCCCTGGTCCTGGGAGAGCAGGTCTGGATGGGATGCTAACTGCCGCGGTGGGGTGACCGCCAGGCTCATGAGGGTCCCATACCAATGCTGCCTGGGCCACACTGGGGCAATCAGGAGGATCCGAGCCCTGTCCGTCTTTATCTTTTCCAGGACCTTGCCAATCAGCGGGAATGGGGGAAAGGCATAGAGCAACTGGCCTGACCAGGATAGGGGGAAGGCATTGGAGATAGCGCACCATCTCAGCCCCTCCACACACCCCCAGAGCAGAACTGGGTACAGCAATGGTGCTGTCGAGTCACAAACAGGTCCACCTGGGGAGTTCCCACTCTTGGAAAAGTCTGTGCACCACCTCTGGGTGAAGAGACCACTCGTGATGAGAGGAGAAGTCACTGCTCAAGCGATCCGCCCTTGAGTTACGGGCGCCTAGTAGGTGATAGGCCTGTAGGCAAATGTCGTGAGCTATACAGAAGTTCCACAGATTGAGGGCTTCCAGACAGAGGGCAGAAGATCAGGCATGTTCCTCGGGGAGGACCATCATCGAAGGGAGGCGATCACCGGTTCGGGCAGTGAGAACCTTGTCCATCCTATCACTGGCCTGGGAGAACACCAAGGCCAACCAGAGTTGGAGGGGCCTCATCCTGTGTCTGGTATGACGAACCACATATGTGCACACTGACATGTGACCCAAGAGCTAGAGAGACACTCTGGCTGTTATCACTTAAAACCTTGTGACTGTGTCGATGAGCCCTTTCAGGGTCTCGAACCTGTCCGGGGGGAGGGAGGCTCTGGCCGATGTGGTGTCCAGAACTGCCCCGATAAACTCTATGCATTGAACCAGGACTAATGTGGACTTGGTGTCGTTTAACAACAGGCTAGAGTGGCACATGTGGACAGAAGGAGCGCTACATGATCCCACACCTGTGACCGGGAGCTGCCCTTGACCAGTCAGTCATCCACATAGGGGAAAATCTGGACCCCACGGCGCCTGAGGTAGGCTGCCACCACCGACATACACTTTGTAAATACCCTGGGGGCAGTGGACAGGCCAAACAAGAGGACCGTAAATTGGTAGTGTTTCTGTCCAACCGTGAAACAGAGGAAGCACCTGTGCCCCTCGAATATATGGATGTGGAAGTATGCATCCTGCAGATCAAGGGCAGCGTACCAGTCCCCGGGATCCAGGAAGGGAATTATGGAGGCCAGGGAGACCATGCGGAATGTGAGCATCACCATGTATAGGTTCAGGCCTCGCAGGTCCAAGATGGGCCTGAGCCCCAATTTGGCCTTCGGGATAAGGAAATAGCAGGAGTAGTACCCCTTGCATTGGAACTCGTATTTAGAGTGGGTGGCCTGGGCGGGAGCCTGCTGCGGCTTAAACTTAGGTCTAGCCGGAGCCGGAACATAGAGGCCAAGAGTCTTAAGCGTAGTGCGGGAGTCTTTCAGGCCATGCAGTTTTATGTCTGTCTGTTCTGCAAACAGAGCCTTGCTGTCAAATGGGAGGTCCTGCAAGGAGGTCTGCATCTAATTGGACAGCCCAGACAGCAGTAGCCACAACACGCTTCTCATGGACACAGCGGAGGTGATGGACCGCACAGCCGTGTCTGCCGTATCCGATGCTGCCTGTAGGGTTGCCCTAGCAGCTGCTGTGCCCTCCTCCACCAGAGCTTTGAACTCCTTTCCATCATGCTGCTGGAGGGAGTCCTCGAACTTGGGCAGAGAGCCCCACATACTGAACTCATACCGGCCCAGGAGAGCCTGATGGTTTGCCACCTGTAACCGGAAGCTCGAGGATGAATACATTTTTCTGCCAAATGAATCCAGCCTCCTTGAATCTTTATTTTTCGGAGTGGGGTCTGGTTGGCCATGCCGCTTCCTGTGGTTGACCGACTCGACCACTAGGGAGTTAGGGGCAGGGTGGGTGTATTCATGCCTCTTGGCAGGTACAAAATACTTGCGTTCCACTCTCTTAGAGATGGGGGGGTAATGAGGCCAAGGTTTGCCACAAGGCATTTGAAACTTTTGCCACCCCTTCGTGGAGTGGCAAGGCCACCCTGCCCGGTACTGAGGCAGACAGGACGTTAAACAGGGAGTCCGAGGGCTCCTCCACCTCCTCAGCCTGAAGGTTGAGGTTTGAAGCCACCCTTTTCAATAGCTCCTGGTGGGCTTTAGATTCTTCCTGCGGGACGGAGGGAGGAGGTGCCGTAATTGCCTCATCTGGTGAAGGTGAGGAGGCAGGTGCAGTACTTTGCATGTCCACCGGCACCGGAGGATCCACCACCTGGTCGCTCTCTGGGCACGGCGCTGAAGATGCACGTCCTACCGACTCCTTCCTCGGAGGCCGGGAGAGGGAGGCCGACGGCCGTTCCAAGGCACCGGTCACCAAGCAAGCCCCCACCAGGGGCTGCGTCAGGGGCCATGGTACCCAGTGGTACCACTGTGCTGGCCATGGGGCCCGGTGCCACTGCACCTGCTGTGGCACCGGCAGAGAAGGCTGGCTGGCCTGACCCATCAATGGATGACTATGAAGGGAGGCCAGGCTGACATACGACCTGCCGCTGTCCTTGGACAGGGAGGAGCGGCGGCGCCAGGAGCAGTGCCGACCACGAGACCGTTATCCCGACGCGGAGGAACGGTAAAGCCGGTAGCAACTGCTCCGCGATCAGCTCCAGCAGGCAGATCCGCGATGGCGAGGCGACACTGATCGACGCCCAGGGCTGCAAGAGCAGTGCCATGGTGGGGTCCTGGAGCAAGACGACAAACAGGAACGGCATCGACGTTCGTGTCACGACTGGTTCCTCCGAGATGAGGACCTTTGGCGGGGTCTGCTTCGATCCTATCGGTGTCTGCTCTTCGAGGTGGAGCAGTGCCTGGAGTCTGTCAATCAGAACCCAGCCAGACAACTTGATGGGGGTCAACAGCAACCTGCATGAACTATGCATGGGACAGTCGCTGAGTGGTGAACAGCGTTGGGAACATTCCCTCAACCGTGACTGGTACCGAGACGGAGGCGACTGCGGAGATCCCAGCGGCAGCTTGCCCCTGGACTGCGAGGCCAACGCTGGCAGTGCTCCTGGTACCGGCATGGACATAACGTCCCGTGCCACTTGCAGAGCCTCCAGCGTGGAGGGCATCCGGGTATCTGGGGGTGCCTGCTCTGAATGGGCCGGGCTACTCCGCTCGACCTGAGTTGGAGGCCTAGAGGTTGATGGGGACCAAGGACTGCCCAAAATGGTCTAGCCTCTCCCCCTGTCTTGTTCCAGTGCCACGGCAGAGAAGACCTCCTCTTAGCCTCCTAGGCATGCCCCGTGGATGGGGAGCAGTGCTGACTGGTAGATGGCGCCATGGGGTCACTGTGCACTGACACTGCAGTACACAGTGCCAACTCAGAGCGGCGCTCCAGAATTGGGGTCAACACCGACTCCATCAGGATGGCCCGGAGCCTAACGCGTCTCTCTCTTTTAGTCCGAGGCTTGAACAACTTGCAAATCTTGCAGCGATCGCTGAGATGGGTTTCACCCAAACAGCGTAAACAGTCCATGTATGGATCACTCACGGGCATCGGTTGCCTACAAGTGTTGCACGACTTAAAACCCGGGGCGTGGGACATGCCCCGGCCCAGGCGCACTAACTAAACTAAACTAAAACTAATCAAGCTACTAACTACAGGTACCATACACAGAACAAACAAGAGTTCTGGGGAAGACCTGCAGCAAAGCTGGAGCAAAGCAGTTCTGAAGCACCTTCACTGGTGGCAAGAAGGAACTGAGGGTGGGGGGGGGAGTGTGCAGTGCCCCTTATATTGCGCCATGGAGGCGCCACTCCAGGGGTCGCTATGGGTGCTCCCCTACGGATACTGCTAGGCGAGAAAATTCTGGTGCCAGTGCACGTGGTGAGCACGCACATCTATTGTGAAATGCACATGAGCAATCACTCAAAGAACCATGTATTCGGTGTTTTATTACTACTTCAAGCCCCAGCCCCACTTTCATTTGCAAAATGATGATGATAATGATAATTTCACCTCACTGGTCATGTCTGAGTCTGTATACCCCCATGCAGATCTACGTAGCCATAGATGTATCTTCTTCTCAGAGCACAATAGAACATAGTTGGTGAAGTAGAAGGACCCAGACAGAGCATAGGAAAATGGGCTGGTCTCTGTTGACTTCCTACAGCCAAAGAAAGCCTTATCCCACCCCACTCCCCCTCATCTCCAGTGTCTTCCTTCTCCCTATGTCTTCTTCACAACTCCCATTTGTTTAGAAGCAGACCCAGACCTAAGAGAGGCCAGAGCAGATTCTTATATGGCCAAGAGGAAATGATCCCAGTCACCAAAAAGAGAGGAATGACTGTTGGATTCTTTAGCTTCTCCTGATCCTGAGGGCAAAATTGTTCACATGCCTCATTCCATAACCTCTGTCCCCACTTCTTTCTGCAATGTTCACTTTCTGCTTCATAGGCAAAAAAATGTCTTTCTGTGCTTGTAATGGAGAAAGGACCACATACTAGGATCCCAATCCCTCTACACATCTGGAACTTGACATCTATAGAGATGATGCATGCTCCATTACACTCCACCTCTGAATCATAGAATAATAGACTGGTAGGACTGGAAGGGACCTTGAGAGGTCATCTAGTCCAGTCCCTTCATCTCACGGCAGAACTAATCATCTAGACCATCCCTGATAGGTGTTTGTCTAACCTGCTCCTAAAAATCTTCAATGATGGAGATTCCACAACCTCTCTAGGCAATTTATTCCAGTGCTTAACCACCCTGACAGTTAGAAAAAACTTCCTAAGGTCGAACCTAGACCACCCTTGCTGCAATTTAAGCCCATTGCTTCTTGTCCTATCTTCAGAGGTTAACAACAATTTTTCTCAATCCTCCTTGTAACAACCTTTTATGTACTTGAAAACTTATGTCCCCTCTCAAACTTCTCTTCTCCAGACTAAACAAACCCAATGTTTTTAATCTTCCCTCACACTAGACGTTTAATCATTTTTGTTGATCTTCTTTTGACTTTCTCCAGTATGTCCACATCTTTCCTGAAATGTGGTGCCCAGAACTGGATACAATACTCTAGTTGAGGCCTAATCAGCACGGAGTAGAACGGAAGAATTATCGTATATACTCGTTCATAAGCCAAATTTTTTTTAGTAAGAAAGGGAAGCACCAGCGAAGGGGGTTGGCTTATGAATGGATATAAAGAGGGAGAGGTGGGACACAGCCCCTCCTCCCAACAGAGGGAGCAAGGAGAGGCAGCACAGCCAGCAGAGCCAGAAGGGAAGAGGCGGGGCCAGTCTCTCCTCTTCTGGCCACGCTGCTCTCCCCCCAGCCTCCGAAGCAGCGGCAGCTCCGGGGCTGGCAGGCTGCAGCCGTGCCGCACAGCCCCAACCCCCAGAGCAGGTTGTGGCCATGCCACCCGCCCGCCGGAGCAGCTCCAGCCAGACCAGAGACATCCTCCCTTGGCCCTCCCCCCAGATAAGGTGGGAAGGGGAGAGAGTGGGGGGATCCCAGGCTAGGGGTGGGGTCATGTAGGGAATGGTCACAGGGGTTACTCCCGACACTCAGCTTCTCTCCCCCCAAAACATTTCCCCACCAGTTGCTGTCCCGGACCGTCAGGATAAGCAGCTGGTGTGCCAGGACACTTTGTTTACTTAGGTTTACCTCCCTGCCTGCAGACGCTCGAGGTAAACAAACCATCATGGCCCAGCAGCGGCTTATCCTGATGGCCCGGGAACCTAAGTTTGCTGACCCCTGAATTATAGGGTCGGCTTATGAATGGGTCATAAAAATGTTCCATTTTTACTTATCCATCTTGGAGGGGGTGGGGGAAGGTTGGCTTATAAACGAACTGGCTTATGATCTAGTATTTACAGTACTTCTCATGTCTCGCTTACAACACTCCTGCTAATACATCCCAGAATGATGTTTGCTTTTTTGCAACAGTGTTACACGTTGACTCATTTAGCTTGTGATCCACTATGACCCCCAGATCTCTTTCTGCAGTACTCCTTCCTAGGCAATCGTTTCTCATTTTGTATGTGTGCAGCTGATTGTTCCTTCCTACATGGAGTTCTTTGCATTTATCGTTGAATTTCATCCTGTTTACTTCAGACCATTTCTCCAGTTTGTCCAGATCATTTTGAATTTTAATCCTATCCTCCAAAGTACTTGCAACCCCTCCCAGCTTGGTATCGTCCGCAAACTTTATACGTGTACTCTCTATGCCATTATCTAAATCATTGATGAAGATATTGAACAGAACAAGACCCAGAACTGATCCCTACAGGATCCCACTTGATATGCCCTTGCAGCTTGACTGTGAACCACTGATCACTACTCTCTGGAAACAGTTTTCCAACCAGTTGTACACCCACCTTATAGGAGCTCCATTTAGGTTGTATTTCCCTAGTTTGTTTATGAGAAGATCATGCAAGACAGTATCAAAAGCCTTACTAAAGTCAAAATACACCACATCTACCGCTTCCCCACATCCACAAGGTTTGTTACCCTGTCAAATAAAGCTATCATGCTGGTTTGACACAGTTTGTTCTTGACATATCCATGCTGACTGTTCAACTTATTATCTTCTACGTGTTTTCAAATTGATTGCTTAATTATTTCTGCCATTATTGGACTCATGCAGCAGAACAATATCTCCTCTCTTACCCTGGTGTCTGTGCTTTCCCCTCTGCTTCTGCTCCTTGCCTGGCATCTTCTCACTGTTGCCTCCAGTGACTATCTAATACTATATACATTACTTAATTATCAATCCCCTCTCACAATCCCTCTCTTTCCGTCCTCAAGACACCAAACCCTCCAGGAATCAGATCACAAAGTTTTAAATGGTGGGAGTGATATTTTGGCTTCCATTGAAACTGTAAGTCTTCATTTTTTAAAATGAAACCTTCTATTTCTGAAAATAATTCCACAGGAAAGCCCAAATCTGATGACCTTCAGAGCACATTTCAATGCCCATCTCTTTTTCCTGGCTTTGGGAAGGCAAAGATTTAAGAGTGAGTAGTGGAGGAACATAGCAGAAAGCCTTAAAAGCTGTTTTTGTGGTGGCCTATTGACGACTAAAGGTTATTGTAAGTTGTTTCAAAGCGTGATCAGAAGCACTAAGAACAAAAATAGGTATGTTCCTTCTATTGTTTATCAATCTAAATGAATAAAAAATTGACAGCAAATCCTTTCAAAGTTGTCAACATTTTGTGAATTCCTCTCCCTCATTATGATACATTGGGCATTCTTCCCCATTTAGGTCTGCCGCTACATCTCAGTCCTGACCAGAAACACTTGCCCTATTCCAGTGCTAAGATTTTCTGAACAAAGACTGCCAGTCACACCAAATTCTGTGGCAGTTTTGTGATAAGTGACTATAGTGGAATCTCGCCAAACAATTTCACTTGTGATTAAAACCAGGCTTGAGTCTTTCTTCAAGGGAAATACTGTTGGACTAACCTACTTTGCCACAACATTCCTTAGTCTTTCCATTTCTTGGAGTTTTTATTACACATATCTGCTCATTTTCCTAGTCTGTTAAAGCAACAGCACAGTGTACTACACAAATAAAAAGTCTAAAGATCAACCCATGACACAAATATGACAAGCCATTCTGGGATTTCCGAACTTTGATGGGTGTTCTAAGAGGAGTGCATTTGTGTGTGGCTAGTAATTTCCCTTCCATAGAAAGCCTGCAAAGCTGATTGAAGTGTGCCACAGAATTCATTTATGTTTGATGTTAAATTTGGCATTTAAGTGTTATGGAATCCCAAAAGTTCTAATAGCTGTATTATTTTTATGCATATACAGAAATGATCCTATAGAGTTAGATTTTTCTAACACATCTTTCAGCAGCAGATGCACAGCAACAAAATTAACCCGGATAAACAAAACAAGACTGCTTTAATGTAATTCCTCGTTAAGTTCAAGATGATATGAGTTAAACCCCTCAAGCAGTCATACTGAGATAGCACAGATTTAAAGCAACATCAACAAAGTGTCAGCCAACTGCTGTCCTAGAGAGATCAGACATAAGCAATACACAAAGCTATACTAAAAATAAAGTTCTTGCTCAGCATACATTCCTGACAGACACCATAAAAAAGGTGTTTTGTGACAGAAATAATGTTAATGGTGATGTTGCCATTGAATAAGTGTATTCATTCATATCCCATATTTGCATGACAAGGCCCAATGCTTTTCACATAGCTTCCCCCACACCCTCACTCTTTTCTTACAGTTTGCAGCTGTAGAAAAAAGTGAGCTGTTCTTCTAATCAGTGACACCATGTCATGCATGGAGCTTCTGCATAAATCCAGAGCATAAAATGTCAAGCATGTCCCACTCCAATGATTATCAGTAACTGAACTAAAAAGATGCAGTTTTCATATCCACAGGACTGTCACCAAACCCTGGATTGCCTTGATGTAATAAATGAAACATGCCTACTATTTCACCACCACAGAAGGGTCCTATAGATATCTTACATCATCTTTGTTTGCAGGAGGAGGTATCTAGGTCTAGATGAAGTGCCGATACGTTACTAAACAATGCACAGCTTGAATCCTAGGGCCAACACAGATGACCTTTAGATGTAAGCACGGTCTAAAATAAATATGCTTTAATCTTTGGGAGTATTTTGTTCAAATAAAGATTTAAGAGAGAAACAGCTTAGAAATACATTAAACACAAGCATACCTTCATACACTTATGTTTCATTTTAACAACAAAACCACAAGCAATATGGTATGCCAGAAGAAAAGCTAAGTTCCTTTTAAGTAGAACTGAAACTATATATGAGATATCACTAGTTTGGGGTTTGTTTGGTTTATTTATTTATTTTTTAAACAATGGCATAATTAACAGTTATTTTGTGTGTGGTTTTTTTTAAGTAGTGGAGCTCCAAAACTGCAGATATGGTTAAACAGGTGTTACAAATAAGATTTGCATTTTTTGTTATAATTCTACGAATATAATGCAACAAAACTGTATTGAGACACACGAAAAAGTTAAATTGTTTTAAAACTGTCCCAGATGAGTTAATAAGCAAACCATATAATTTGCTGATATAAGTTAACACAAGTAAGGAATTTTTTAAATGTGAATTTTATCTTGATTTATGACCCTTCATTAAAATTGCTTTGATGCTACAAAGCTTCATTAACAAAAAACACTACAGTATTATTTACTTGATGTAAGTGACTAAAGGATTGGTATGCTAGAGACTCCCTTTTTGCCCACCTTCCTCTTCCCAAAAAACAATATTATTTGTAGATTCTGCAAGATGCTGAGCACTCCTGCAGGTTTCTGAGCATTCAATACTTCCACTGAAGCCAGTGGGAGTTGAGGACACGTAATACCTCCCAAACATCTTGGAGGACTGAACTGCCTTAGCATTTGCTGGCACACAAGGTTTTTTACTTCTTACCTCAAATTCAGCATGTCTGTGAATATCCTCTGCTCTCTGTCTACTCAGGATAAATTCTGCTTCATTTGCCACTCTCACTAAATGATCCTTCATCGTTTGGCTCAGCAATCTGTGGGCATAAAATATTTAAAAAGATTAACCAGCGATTATGAATTACAAAAACTAATATCTGAAGAGGCTATTTATATACAAAATGTTTGAGCTTTGTTCCAAAGTACCAATCTTATTTTAACAAAACATTTAACAAAATTATTTTGTAAACAACTCATCTGCAGTTTTCTAGCTGCCTACTAAAAACATGTTTCAGAAAGTTAACGACATGCAGTACTGGAAAACACTTCATTCACAATACAAGGTGCCAGTTTGTTTGGTTTAAAATATATATATATATGTACAATGTAAGAAAACATCCAAATACCTCCATTTACATATACATACCCAAAGTAATTAATACATGAAAAGATAAAGTAATTTGAAGTGCACTGTTCTTCCCTCGTCTATAAATAGGGCCCTACCAAATACACGGCCATGAAAAACGCGTTATGAACCATGAAATCTGTATAGTATAGGGTAAAAGCACACAGAAGACCAGATTTCATGGGGGAAACCAGTATCTCTCAAACTGGGGGTCCTGACCCCAAAAGAGGTTGCAAGGTTATTTTGGGGTGGTGGTCATGGTATTGCCACCCTTACTTCTGCGTTGCCTTCAGAGTTGGGCGGCCAGAGAGCAGCAGCTGTTGACTGGGCAGCCAGCTCTGAAGGCAGCGCCCCGCCAGCAGCAGAGCAGAAGGGTGGCAATACCATACCATAGCACCCTTACTTCTCCACTGCTGCCTTGAGAGCTGGGCGACCAGAGAGCCCAGCCCTCTGACCGAGGGCCCAGCTCTGCAGGCAGCAGTGCAGAAATAAGGGTGGCAATACCATACCATGCCATCCTTACTTCTGCCTTCAGAGCTGGGATCCTGTCCAGCAGCCACCACTATCTGGCCGCCCAGCTCTGAAGAGAGTATCACCCCCACCAACAGCACAGAAGTAAGGGTAGCAGTACTGCAACCCCCTTACAGTAACCTTGCAACCCCCCCGTTCCTTTTTGGGGTACAACCCCTACAATTACAAAACCATGAAAATAAAGATTTAAATAACTGAAATCATGAAATTTATTATTTTAAAAATCCTATGACCGTGAAATTGTTCAAAATGGACCGTGAATTTGGTAGGGCCCTATCTATAAAGAATGTCTATAAAATGGAAGTTTTACATTAAATGATAAGTAATATTTTAAGGATTACAAAACATCCTCAGACTCATGAACTAAATGCTACGACATCTAGCCGTTGTAGTTTATATAGCAAATAAAGCTGTAATTCAATCTAGCATTTCTGAGGCCTTCATAAACTTTAAGAGCACAGCTTCAGCAGTTTATGAATGGCAGCAAAGCTCATGGTCGAATTACAGCCCAGTTGTCCAGGGAGTTCATATATTGCTACAAAAAACATTCATACAGATCCTATTTTTAAATTAGTTAAGAGGAATTTATCAAGTTAAAATCGGCTATACAATGATGTACAATGGGGCAGAAGATGCACATTACTATAAATTCTTTCAAGCATGCACCATATGAACCAGCAGAGAATATAGGTGAATTCTGTCAAAAATACAGTACACTATGATAAATACATTTTGTGACTTTTTTGTTTACAATATAAAAAAACATCAATGGAATATCACACTTGTAAGACAAATGGTGCCTTTGTGAGAGAGAAAATAACTTATTCAAGTTCACATTCTATCTAAATTCTAACTCACTATCCCCTTCAGAATATTCAGAACTCGCATACGTATTTCTATGCATATGGCTTGATCACATTTTAAGTGAGCAAAGCAATGGCCCTCATACTCTTCAATACATATAAGGCTATAGGGGTGGGGCACTGATCAAACAGACTGGAGCAACTAAAGATACTTTCCCCTGCCTTACCACCATCAGAATGAATAGGAGAAGAAAGAAGAAGGAGAAACATCTTGGTCTTTCAACAGCCAAGGAAGAGAAGCTGATATATTCTTTAAAAAAAGTTGATGTATCCCTGGTCATCTGACACTGGCTGCCTCTTCTGTGTCTTCCTAATTGTTCTCCTGTTGTTGAGGAGCTCTCTCTGCAACACCAGAAATTGGGAAAGCTTTTCCTCATATCTCTGCTTCTGCCTCATCTCATCTGTATGCTCAGCTGAAGAAAAAAAAAAAAAAATCTTCTTTGCCTATTTTAACACTCCAGTGCATTGGTTAATGCCCTTGAGCCAGTGGAGATGACGAGAGAAACCTTGGAGCAGGCAAAGACCTGGGAAGGGGTTCTCTGCACCTGTCACGTGGATGATCTGAGAGAAAGACACCAGGCACCAGGATCCAGTTGGGGCAAAGTCTCAGATGAAGAGGGCTGAGAAGCCCTGGAAGAAGAACTCTAAAGATGGTGAAGTCCCGGAGACAAGACCCTAAGTGGCAATGAGACTGTCTGGGTTGCTTTGAATTGTTCAAAATCACTGTTGCCATGTTAAATAGAAAAAACCCTGAGAAAAAAAATTGAAAATGTGCAGCTGTTTGGAGCATGGTTTCACTTTCCCAGCTTGGGTATAGTAGTGATTCCCCACACATATATCCCAGCTGGGAAGATCAGACCTATATTTCAATTTCTCTTGCCTTCTCTTGTTTTGAATATCAATTTTACCCCAATAATGACTGTAAAAATAGCTTTTTATTCAACAGATCTGCCACTGTGTGAATTCTTCTGCTTATATTAATGACAAAAATTAAGTTTTTACTGCTTTTTAATCCCAATAGCATTGCAGAGTCAATACACCCATAGCTATGTAATCCACATTTTATCCCTTTTAATACTTCAAAAAATTAACAAAATTCCAATTCCAAGGCAATGAGGTTACAGAGGGGTAAAAGTAAGCACATAATTTTGCCCTGCTATTGAAAATGCATAAATAGTTCTGTTCATGCTTTAGAAGGAACATACACCCTATTTTGACAATGGTGCTACAAAAAGTATAACTACTAACTGGTGACAGAATTTGCCCCCAACCCCCCAAATCTTTATTATTGGTCATGCAATAGCCAGAAATAATTCATCTGGACTTTTAGATCGAAGATGGAAGTCTGTAGGATTTGCTGTTGGAAAGACATTTGTACATTTATGATCAAGCTGCTGGTCGCAGTGTTATTTTTGCAAGTTTGCTCCAGAAGTCACTGAAGCACAAACAGAACAGAATTTTTAGTCATTTTTCAGAGTAGACTCACACTTCATTTTCAAACAAGAACATTACATTCTGAAGTTATTTGGTATATTGGATAAAGCTGTATAAAGCACAAAAACATTTTCATGGTATATATATTTTTATAATATTCAAAATCAGCTTGAGGTCCTAGTGTTTGTCATATCCAAGTCTCCCCATTCAAGTCAAATAACCTTTGTTACTGAAGTACACTGGAGTACACTGGAGATTTAAAACTGGAATCTCAGGAAAATGTGCTGCTTGATCTTAAGAAGTCTGATTATACTGAAATGTACTGGGCAGGTGAAGCCTAGTTAATCTGGTGAGAAATGGGGCTGGTAGTAATCCAGAATTACATGCCACTCAAAGCAAAAGGCAACATTATTATAGATATTCTCAGCTGTTGTATACTAAACAATATTTTGAGGCTTTTTTGCACTTGCATTACTCAAAAACTTGAGTTACCCTCTCCTTCCTCCTTTACACGCATGTCTCCTCCCCACCCCCCACCATCCTTCAGCTTCTACAGGCACAATTCCACAGGGCAAGAGAAAAGTAAGGAAATGAATGAATGGTTGTATGCAGTAAAGGATGAGGGCAAGAAAGAAAGAAAAAGAGGGAGAAAGAATGAGGTAAAGAACAAAAAAGTGAGTGAAAGAGTGATAACTGAAATGGGGAGAGATGGGAAAAGAAGTAAAGGAAAAATGAAGAAAATAGAGGCTAAGAGATGAAAAATAATGAAAACAGTACAAAGAGAAAAGAACTGGAAATAAAGGAAGGACTTGAAGAAAATGTTAAATTAAAAACAGGGCAGAAAAAAAGTAGTAAAGGAGCTGGGATGGGAAGAAAACAGTAGAGGGGACATTGATAAGCAAATATAGTCTTCTACCACTCTTCTCTATAATGTGTCCTGATTTCCACAGTAGGAGAATGGCAGGAAGGGGGTGGGTAGGAGAAAGCACACCCTTTTCCCGTCGTTCCAGTACCCTTCTTTCTATATCCATTCTCCCAACCTTGCCCAGGAGGACCCCCATGTTTTTCATTACAGAATCTGGTCATCCAGTTTTCATTAAGAGCATGTCAGTGTTTGTCAGACTTAAAGTCTTAACATTAATGGCTTTAAAGCAGTTTCTTATAATAATGGCTGAAAGGAAGTATTGCCAGGCCTCAGGAGTGATACACATTTATTTTCTTCACTGTAACACCTTTTTGGCCTGCATCAGTGGAATATCATTTTCTGAAATCTATTCTTAGCCAGTAGTTCATCCATCTTTTCTCCTCTGCTTCTTCACTTCTCACTAAGTACATTCTTTTCTTTCCTTTGTTAGCAGCTGGTCTTAAGGAATCTCAAGATTGTATAGTGATTTGTGGTTTGGATCTCTCTCTAGTATTACATGCTGAACTAACTGAGGTCAAGCCAGACTCCACTCTGATGGATGCAGCTGGATTAGAATTACCTCTCCAGTATGATAGCACTTCTAACAGAAGATTTCAAACAATTTACTTTAAATGTTATTTTTATATTGACCTTTAAAAAAATAATTTTAGACTCTAAGCCATTTTACAATCTGAAAAATATTCATTCATCACTAACTCAAATGGCTGAACAGATTAAGAAATTTAGAATTAAAAAACTTCTGGACTGAGACCATAATGGAAACATTTCAACGTAAGTTTTTACTTTTACATAAAAGTAAAAAAACAACAGAAAATCAGAGTTTAGAATAAGTGCTTATCAACATGAACTTTAAGCATATTAAATATTGTCCTAGGGATATGAAAGCAAAGATTTTATAGAATTTTTGTGGGGTCAGAGAAGGGTTAAATACATCGCTAACGTTTTTCAAATATCCATTTTGTAAATTTTTCCTTTGAACTATTCTTCAGTCAGGGAACTAGCCTTACAGGTTTTTAAAATGTATACCATTGGCATACATGGGACAAACACTTTGCTCTTTCCCATTTCAGTAAGTATTGATACTGGTCATGAGTATCACACGGAGATGGACATTAAAAATATTTGAAGGAATATTTTTAGGCTGCCAGATTCAGAGTTTTACCTACTACACCTAAACTATTATCTTCCATCAATACGATGTTCAAAAATATTGCCTCTGCATATTCCGATTTGCATCTGTCCCACAAGCCTCAAGAATCTTCTGGTATGCAGTGTCCTTTGGGGCCCCCTCCCTCTCCGCTCACAGAGGATTCCCAGAGAGTATAAAAGGAAATGCCCCTCAATTCCTTCTCTATTTCAGGAATTCTTGACCTAAGACTGAATAAATGAAGAAAGTAGGTAGGGAATATGAATAGGCAGAGGCAACACTCTCAAAGGACAAGAGTTACTGGTATGCAACTTCTCATATTTGAGTTATCTCTATATGTTCCCACTACCAGGGTGTAGTGAGGCGGCCTGGGCCCCGACGGCCCCTGAGGGAGAGGAGCCTGAATTGGCACCCAAGTGGGCGGAGCCACCGCCACCTGTTCCCGCCCCCCGGAAGTCAAGGGGCGGGACAGGAAGTATAAGAGCCAGGCCCCAGCCCTCAGTTAGACCCCAGCAGCCGGAGAGGCCAGACGTGCCGGTGCGAGCTCCGGCGAGACCAAGGCTTCCCAGAGCCAGGTACCCGGACACGGACGGACCGAGCTGCCCCAGAGCCAGATACCCGGACACCGACCGACCGGACCTCCCCAGAGCCAGGTACCCCGACGCGGATTGGCCAAGCCTTCCCCAAGCAAGGTACCCCGAGGTAGACTGGCCACCCTTGCCCCGAGCACGGTACCCTGAGGAGGGGCCCGAGCGCCCCCCTGACCGGAGACCGGAGGAGCAACCCGACCCGGACGACCCTCTGCGAAGTGAGGAACCCATGGTGTGGGACCCCGTTGCCGAGCCCAGCGGGGAGCAGGTACAAATGGAGGAGGAAATGGAAATCAGCCCGGGGGTAGCTGACCCCAGTCTAGCTACAACAGAGAGCGAACCCATGTTGGTGTGTTGCGGTCAGGACCCCACCAACACAGCGGCAGACTGACTGCCGCTCTTAGGGCCCCGGGCTGGGACACAGTGGAGTGGGTGGGCCTGTGTCCCCCCTGCCACCCCACTTAACGGGTGGCAGTCTCCCCCTCCAGCCAGCGCTCTGGCACCGCCACTGAGCTATTGCTTGCTGCCCTGAACGAGTGCTTGTTGCCCCACCCTGACTGAGGGTCTGGGGCGTCCCGAGTTTGTCCGTGCTCAGCTCCTGATACCCAGACCTGAACCCGAACCCCTGAACTATTGTTTGTTGCCCCGCCCTGACTGAGGGCCTGGGCCTACTAACTTTGTCTGGGCTCAGCCTGAAGGAAGGTCCTGAGCCCCTGAACTATTGTTTGTTGCCCCGCCCTGACTGAGGGCCTGGGGCTACTAACCCTGCCTGGGCTCAGCCTGAAGGAAGGTTCTGAGCCCCCTGGACTATTGTGTGCTGCCCCGCCCTGATTGAGGGCCGGGCCTGAACCCCTGACTTTACTGCTCAGCCTGAAGGAAGGTCCTGAGCCCCCTGGACTATTGTTTGTTGCCCTGCCCTGATTGAGGGCCGGGCCTGAACCCCTGACTTTACTGCTCAGCCTGAAGGAAGGTTCTGAGCCCCCTGGACTATTGTGTGCTGCCCCGCCCTGATTGAGGGCCGGGCCTGAACTCCTGACTTTACTGCTCAGCCTGAAGGAAGGTTCTGAGCGCCCTGGACTATTGGGGGTTGCCCTCCCCTGAATAAGGGCCTGGGACGTCCTGAGTTTGTCAGGGCTCAGCTCCGGATCCACGGAGCTGAGCGCCCGAACTATTGTTTATTGCCCCGCCCTGAGCTAGCGCGGGGGCTTGACTGACTTTGTAATCCCCCAGCTCCGGCAGTGAGGACCGGAGCCCGGGCCTGAGTTACTGCCGGACCCTGACGGAGAGCAGGAGCTCATTGCAGAGGCCGTGTACCTTTGGCCTAGTCCCTGCCAGAGGGGCGGAACCCTGAGACCGATCCAGGCCGTGTAGTGAGGCGGCCTGGCCCCCGACGGCCCCTGAGAGGGCCCGACCCCCGCACCGGACGTTTACACAGGGGCTCAGTAAACCATACAACTCCCAGGAAGTAGGCTAAGAAGTTCTAGGTGAACAAGACAAACATCAATTCCGGATGCAGAGTCAAAAAAGTATTAGAAGTGACAGCAATTTCATCCTGACTCTTACCTCAGTGATGGACAAAACTGCTTAAAAAGTGCCTATAGAGAGTCAAGTAGTAGCTTTGCACAATTATATGGCTAAGACAGCACTAAGGCATCATATGGATGCTGCTTTTGATTTAGTTGAGTACACTTCAATAATTCCAAGTGGCTGAACATCTGACCTGGTATAAAAAAAGTTGTAAGAAATGCTTGGGGAAAGAGGTAGGCTAGTGGCCTGAAAGACTGAAAACAGAGAGGACTTTAGACTGAAAATAGGATGAGGACATAGACAAAACCACATTTTCTTTATGGAATAGAGGCCCAACTTAAATGTATACCCCAAATTAAAAAAATACAGTAAAAGAACTAAAAAAGAGCCACCATGGCTTAACAACCACGTAAAAGAAGCAGTGGGAGATAAAAAGGCATCTTTTAAAAAGTGGAAGTCAAATCCTAGTGAGGTAAATAGAAAGGAGCATAAACACTGCCAAATTAAGTGTAAAAAGGTAATAAGAAAAGCCAAAAAGGAGTTTGAAGAACAGCTAGCCAAAAACTCAAAAGGTAATAAAATGTTTTTAAAGTACATCAGAAGCAGGAAGCCTGCTGAACAACCAGTGGGGCCCCTGGACGATCGAGACAGAAAAGGAGCATTTAAAGACAATAAAGTCACTGCAGAGAAACTAAATGAATTCTTCGCTTCAGTCTTCATGGCTGAGGAGGTTCGGGAGATTTCCAAACCTGAGCCGGCTTTTGTAGGTGACAAATCTGAGGAATTGTCACAGATTGAGGTGTCACTAGAGGAGATTTTGGAATTAATCGATAAACTTAACAGTAACAACTCACTGGGACCAGATGGCATTCACCCAAGATTTCTGAAAGAACTCAAATGTGAAATTGCAGAACTAACAACTATGGTTTGTAACCTGTCCTTTAAATCAGCTTCTGTACCCAATGACTGGAAGATAGCTAATGTAACACCAATATTTAAAAAGGGCTCTAGAGGTGATCCTGGCAATTACAGACCGGTAAGTCTGACGTCTGTATTGGGCAAATTAGTTGAAACAATCATAAAGAATAAAATTGTCAGACACATAGAAGAACAAATTGTTGGGCAAAAGTCAACATGGTTTCTGTAAAGGGAAATCATGTCTTACTAATCTATTACAGTTCTTTGAAGGGGTCAACAAACATGTGGACAAGGGGGATCCAGTGGACATAGTGTACTTAGATATCCAGAAAGCCTCTGACAAGGTCCCTCACCAAAGGCCCTTATGTAAATTAAGTTGTCATAGGATAAGAGGGAAGATTCTTTCATGAATTGAGAACTGGTTAAAAGACAGGGAACAACGGGTAGGAATAAATGGTACATTTTCAGAACGGAGAGGGGGTAACTAGTGGTGTTCCCCAAGGGTCAGTCCTAGGACCAATCCTATTCAACTTATTCATAAATGATCTGGAGAACGGGGTAAAAAGTGAAGTGGCAAAGTTTGCAGATGATACTAAACTACTAAAGATAGTTAAGACCAAAGCAGACTGTGAAGAACTTCAAAAAGATCTCACAAAACTAAGCGATTGGGCAACAAAATGGCAAATGAAATTTGATGTGGATAAATGTAAAGTAATGCACATTGGAAAAAATAACCCCAACTATACATACTATATGATGGGGGCTAATTTAGCTATAACTAATCAGGAAAATGATCTTGGAGTCATCGTGGATAGTTCTCTGAAGACGTCCACGCAGTGTGCAGTGGAGTCAAAAATGCAAACAGGATGTTAGGATCATTAAAAAGGGGATAGAGAATAAGACAGAGAATATCTTATTGCCCTTATATAAATCCATGGTACACCCACATCTTGAATACTGCGTACGATGTGGTCGCCTCATCTCAAAAAAGATATACTGGCCTTAGAAAAGGTTCAGAGAAGGGCAACTAAAATGATTAGGGGTTTGGAATGGGTCCCATATGAGGAGAGATTGAAGAGGCTAGGACTTTTCAGCTTGGAAAGGAGGAGACTAAGGGGGTGGTGGGGAAAAAGTGAATAAGGAAAAGTTATTTATTTGTTCCCATAATATAAGAACTAGGGGCCACCAAATGAAATTAATGGGCAGCAGGTTTAAAACAAATAAAAGGAAGTTGTTCTTCACACAGCACACAGTCAACTTGTGGAACTCCTTGCCTGAGGATGTTGTGAAGGCTAGAACTATAACAGGATTTAAAAGAGAACTGGATAAATTCATGGAGGTTAAGTCCATTAATGGCTACTAGCCAGGATAGGTAAGGAATGGTGTCCCTAGCCTCTGTTTGTTAAAGGGTGGTGATGGATGGCAGGAGAGAGATCACTTGATCATTACCTGTTAGGTTCACTCCCTCTGGGGCACCTGGCATTGGCCACTGTCGGTAGACAGGATACTGGGCTGGATGGACATTTGGTCTGGCCCAGTACGGCCATTCTTATGTTCTTAATACTTCTTCTGGAAAATTAGCTGTATGGCCTGTCTCTCACTGACTCTCTGTACTGTAGTTATGGCTTTGAGGAATGCTCTCTTCACAGAGGTACAGTACAAAATAATAGACAAGAGGTCCTACGAATTTTATGAGAACAAGATTGCGATCCTATGGCAAAGGAGATTCCTGGAAAGAATACCTTCAAGGTAGCTCAAATCAATGTATCCCTCCGTGGTACCTATGGCACAGCCAAATCCACTGCAGTGGAGAAGTCAGTATCCTTTGCCACAGCTATAGTAAAACAATTATCCCAAGCAGTTTTAATGCTATACGTAGCAACTCTTCTATAAACTAGTGTGCTGCAGGATGAGGGAAGACTACTGTGCTGTGCATTGGAGAGTGGAAACTGAAATGGCAGCCCTATGCAGCCCAATAAAACACGTAGTTTTAACTCTTCCAAATGTAATAGACAGCTACATTAAAAGCAAGAGAGGAACTTCTTTTTGAGCTGCCGAAATAAGGAATCTTTTCCAATTCATTGAAGTAGAGTTGTCTAGTCAAAAGCCTTATGCTTTTCAACAGCAGCCCCTGGAATTCAGAAGATCCTCCTCCCTTTTGCATTAAAGCATTTTGAATATTCCAAGATACTATGCCTTAGGTGTTCATAATGTCACAAGGGGAAAAAGCCCCCAAAAGAACCAGCCCTATAAAAGACTCAGACATAGCCTGATGGAAGACATCATCCTGTTGCTGTTCTCTGGAAAGAACATTAATGCAGTTAAGGAGTATAACAGGGTTTGAAGAGCCTCACAACTTTTGTGCAGGGTTACCAGTGTCCTTGTTATACAAAGTGTGAAGGATAAGATGCTTGTATATTGTACCATAGTCCACCATCTAGACACAGACACAAATGCGATGACATCTGTGCCAGATGAAGACATGATAGCAGGGTGAACTGGGTTCTTTTTCGGGAGAAAGAGGTGAAAAGGTAGTGGGGTTTGGGGTGGGATTTTTTTTTAATTATTTTTTTAACACACTGTTTGTCAATCTTGCTCCTGGAGGGTTGGTCCCTGGACAGAGGAAGGATCTCATGGACACTTCCAGCTGGTTGGACATCAGGAAGGGATCTCCTTTTGTTTGGTCAACGGCGTCAGACCAATTAGCTGGATGAGACTGCAGCAAAGTCTCAAAGCCAATGTTGTGTTCATACACTCTGTCAAACTTATTCAACTGGCCTGAAGCAGCCCCCAGACCTCTGGGGGTTGATGTCCAAGCTAAATGCTTGACTTGCACATTGTCAGACTTTATTCAACTGCCACTGAGGAGACTGCCCATCAGCAGGGATGAAGCATTTTATGCTCTGCATGCACACCAACAATGCCTGTGCAGGATGAGCACACTGTCAGCTTTTCTTTCATTTTAGAAAGAAGACAAACTAAAAACAAATATTAATATAAAAGGGCAGATGAAAAAGAAACTGATGGGAAAAGCATCAAGGAGAGATTATCCAGTGGGTTTTGGACTGTGTACATACCTGGTATGTTTTAGCAAAGAAAAATCTCCTGGAACATCAGGCCCCATTCAACCAAAGCCCAAGCAGCCTCCACCACCTCTTTGAACAATGTCCCATGACTGAAATTTGTAGGGTTGCAACTTGACAATCTGTTGACCCCTCATCCATTCCACCACACAGCAAATAGTGTGAGGCTCTGAATAATCTAGTTATCTCTAAAAGGACAATGCTCTAACCACATCCAGCATATTAAGTTTTGCTTTGGCTGGTGAAGAATGAGGTTTGAGGAAAAAGATCAGCAGATGATTCAACTAATCTCTTTGAAAGTCTCATACAACATTGGCAACAATTTTGGATGAGGCTTCAGGGGGACTTCATCCTTGTGAAAGAGAGTAAGGAGGATCTGCCATTAGACCCTGGATCTTCCTAGTCCTGGCTGATGTAATGGCCTACAGGAAGACTGCCTTCGTGGAGAGGTGCTGGAATGAGCAGATAATAGGTTCCCCCTTTGAGTCCTTGGTTAAGTCAGACAACAGTACATTGATGTCCCAAGAAGAAAAGGAGTTCTCTGACTGGTTAAAAGACATGAGTCAGTCCTTTAAGTAACTCATAATTTGCGAGAGTACCATGTACCCTCTATTAGGGGTTGACTAGCCAAGATTGTGGCACATCAAAGGGGTCTGTCTTCGGGTAGTCCCATCTGTGGATGACTGTGTGGACAGAAGGTTTAAGGGACCACTAATCCCTCAGTTATCTGCTGAGCTGGTTTGCTGGCAGATGGAGAGCCACCAGGGTGATATAATGTCAAATATTCCATGTCCACAAGCATAAGGTTTCCAACAAAGGGAGGAATGATTACAACCCTCCTTGTCTGTTGATGCAACGCAGACAACACTATGTCCCACCATGTGTCCCAAGATTCAGACAAGTCCTCACCTGTATGAACTGCTCTTGGAACTTCCATATATCTGTCATCGTGTGGCATCTCTGTGGAGGTATGTCTTTGCCAACCTGTGAACTCAATGCTTATTTTGGGGTCACTGTGGATTTCTGAGGCCCAGGGAGGCAAAGAGGTCTAGAGTCTTTCATAGAGTGTTTGTGGCTTGCTGAGGGGATGAGCCCCATATTAGCCAGTCACCTACCGTAAGGGTACATGTGGATTTCATGTGTCCTTAGGTGAGCTGCCACTACAGCAAGAACCTTGGTAAACAGACTGAGGGCTCCAGTCTGGACTCCATATTTGGTAGTGTGATGTTCCTACCAGGAATCATAGGTATTTTCTGATGGCTGGAAGTATCAACGTGAAAGCAAGTGTCTTGCAGGTCAAGAGCTGTCAACCAATCCATGGGATCCAAGGAACGGATGAAAGAAGCTAACCATCTTGAATTTGGAACAAAAAATGAAGACATCGGATGTCAAAGACCCAAGATGGGCCTCCAACCTCTTTCCTTCTTTGGGATTTAGCGTAGTGGAAGTAGAAACTTTTCCCACTGAACTCCTGAGGCATTTACTCCACTGTTGCAAGAGGGAATCTACTTCTTGTATTAGAACTGTTTCACAAGAAGAGTCCTTAAAGAGAGTCGAGCAGGGATTGGAGGGTGATGGAACAGTTTGTAACTAGACAGGTAACCCTTTGTTCACAATCTCAAGGGCCCACTGGTCCAGCCAAAGCTTCTCCAAAATACAGACGTGGATGCCAAACTGAATAGAGAGGATTGTATTCATAATTGGTAGTCCAACCAGGCTCAATGGTCTCATGGACATTGCTTTCTGGGCACCCTTTCCATTGGCAGGGCTGTTGAGGAGGTACACAAACATCTTTGGTAGAAGCACAGCCTCTTCCTCTGTGACTCTGAAGGACGCTCTGCAGGATGAAATTGCAGATGAGGTCTATATCCAAATGATGGTTGTTTCCGTCTCAGAGCTGGAATGTGTAACTCCAGAAAGCGAAGGATCACTCTGGAATCTTAACGAGTGTAATGCCTTATCCTTGCCACTACTGAATAGCTCATTTCCCTGAAAAGGTAAGTCCTTTATAGTTGCTTGGACCTCTCAAGGGATGCTAGACACCTGGAGCTGAGATCATCTCCTCACTGTTATGGCCATAGCTAGGGTTCTGGCTGCCATATCTGAGGCATCAAGTGCTGCCTGAAGCACAGTTCAATAAATGAGCTGTCCCTCCACCCCAAGGGTTGATTTCAGCTCCTCTTGGTATTCAGATGTGAACATGTGTGTCACTGAGGATAGTCCATACCCCAACAAAAAGTCATACATTGCAAGAAGAACTCAATAATTAATGACTCTTAGTCTGTTTTTCCTGAACTGCCGGAATGACCAGGGATCTATGGGTGGGATGCTAAAAGAAAAAACTGTATCCTTTCACCAGTACCTGGTGTCTCCTGCCTGTGCATCTGGAGGTCGCAGAGGCAGACACAGCAGTGTGTCATATTAGCTTTAAAAGTTCTAAGAGTCTTTCATTAAATGGATAGGACCATTCTATCAAACAGTAAGGGTTGAAGAATGTCCAATCACATACGGTTTTTCTTGGATTATCTCCAGGAGGATACTCAATGTACCCACTAACCTTCTCATTGGATCTTGAAATACCTTCAGCTCGACCAAGGAGGCAGTGGAGGGAAGATTAGTCATCTCATCAGAAGATGAGGACGAAATGGCCAAAGAATGTTGGTGGTGGGGACAGTGTCCCCACTAAGCTCTTGTTCTACCTCCAGTAGATGTTGGTGTGCTGGGATCTGGGCTGGAACTAGTTGCAATAGCTGTTGTGGGGAAGACTATCTTGTTCTGGAGACTGTTGATGAAGCTGGTTTCCTGATGTATGGGTTGATACCCCAAGGGAACCAATAAGGCCCAGGCCAGTAGGCATACTCTGGGGAAGCAGGACACATAGGAGAATACCAGCTTGATGATTTTCTTCTAGCTTTTGAAGTTTTACAGGTGATTCTCTTAGGGATTCCTCCCTTCTACTGTGTCCCACTGAGTTGTCCACATAGATGATGGGTCATATTCTGGTGGGGATGGTCTGCTGCACTTCTTTGAGGAGATAAAATCTTCCTCAATAGGTGGGACATAACATTCCAGCGTTCCTTGCCCAGGAAGGTCTATGTCTAATACCAATTGGTGATAAGAGTGACCTGGTCTATTAATTGTCTCTCTCAGTCTGCCCAGGAGTGGAGACTCTGGGTATCAGTCCCACAGCAAAGTCCACAAGTACCAAGAACAGTCTCAATCCCAGTGAGACTTTTGCAAGGAGTCTGTTAGTGCTGAATGCACTGCCTGCACCTCAGTGATTGGTGCCAAAAGTTTCCTTTGACACCAACATTATATATTGTATAATCATTTTAATAATTATACAATATATTAACAATTTATGTATAACACAGTTGCACACTGGACTATTATCTCTGTCTATCTTGTCACTAGCCCTTCAGTTTGTTAGCCTGATCAGACTAAGAAAAGGTGAGCCATTCTTTAAAAGGCCTACCTGTATTCTGTTCCAGAAAGCACTCTATACAGTGAATAATTGTTTTACCAATTTCCCATATAGATTTTCCTTTTTTGTTACCAAACGAAACACTTAAGTGACCAAGTATGTGATTCTGTACTAGAAAGCACTGACCACATTTACAGAGTTAATGGACTTGATCTAAGGAAACGTCAGCCATATACTTTCATACAGAAATGACATCCTCAAACAGACGAGAAGAAGAAACGACATGTTAAGACAATAAACACAATTGTATAGATAACATAATATTGCATTTATTTAATTGCATTTATTACGAAATGGTATTTTATTAACTGAAAACGTCTAAAGTTAACTTAGGAACAGTCTGTTTATCATGACAGTCATCATTGCCATTTTCAAGCGGTTTTAAACTGAGTTTGTCAAGTTAGCCTTATAGAAAGTTTATACAGAAGCTATTCAATACAATTTCTTAATGTTTTAGTTTCCCTAATTTCAGAGTCTAAAATGTGTCCTAAAGAAATTGACTATACAAACACTCTGTATTTCAGTGAATTGTTTTCTAGTAGGCCAAAACAACATAGTGGGATGCACTACATGACAACTGCATTTTTTATTTTCTCCAGGTAAAGAAATCTAGGCATCAATTGTTAAAGTTTTGTTTTAGTTTCAAATAGCCTTTTTTTGGCACTGCATATGCTAAGATTTTTTTTTTAAACTCAAAACAATGTTCATATTGTTTCTAAAACAAGCATAAAAAACTATCATGGCCTAATCTTTTCTGTGGTTATTCTCTGACAGGAAGGTATTGCCAAGCAGCTGTCTGAGTCTTTAAATGGTTAGGTTAAACTTTTAGAAAGTAAATATCTAAGCTAGACACCTAAATAGATATCTGTTCATGGAAATAAAAGTGGCATTGTTTTCTATAGGTGCTGAGGAGCTACAACTATCATTAATGTCAAAGGCAGCTGCAAGTTCATAGCATCTCTGCAACTCAAGGAACTTATTTAGATGCCTAAAATAAGATTTAAGTATCTACTTTTCAGTACTTAATGTTGAAAAATTTGGCTTTAATTTTTCTTTTCCATTTGATATAACGGTATTAACATTATTGGAATGCAACATTTAGCTCCAAGAATAGCCTACCACTTTCCAAAAGAAACATCACTGCTTTACCTGTGTCAGCTACATAGACCAAAGCACCAACTCTCATTCTTTTAACATTAGTTTAACCCCCTAAGAAGAATATTTTTTTCATCTCAGAGTGTGAAAATTTACAAAAAAACCAAGTAACCACACAGCAGAGAGATCGTTCCAGTAGTTGCATGAGAGCAAAGGTTTTCTGCTAAGCTAAGTCAACAGTAAATTTATCAATAGGAAAATAGATTTTTTTTTTTTTACTAGACACAGAGAGTATATTTAACAAATTTTAAGACCAAAAGGACCATTGTGATCATCTAGTCTGACCTTCTGCATAACACAGGCCAAAGTACCTCAACCAGTAATTTCTGCATCAAGCCCATAACTTCTGTTTGAGCTATAGCGTATCATTTAGAAGGATATCTAATCATGTCGAAAGACTTCAACTGCAGTCAGGGGCGTGCGCAATGGGGGGCAAGCAGAGGCATAGGGCCCCCCCAATCACCAGTGGAGGGCACAGTACTTCTCCTGCTCTTGTGCTACAGCAGGGAGAGCGAGAACGTTCCTCTCCCCCGGGGCTGAAGCAGGGAGAGTGGAACTCCTTCAGCTCGGGGCTGCGGCGAGGAAGCGCTCTCCCTGCTGCAGCCCTGGAGCAGGAGGAGTTCTGCAGAGGAGTTAGCTCTCCCCCTCCACCCCCTGCCAGAGGAGTTCTGCCTTCCCCACCAGTGCCCCCCCAAAAGCAGAAAATTTAAATTCCTGTGCATGCCCCTGACTGCGTCTCTGTAGCACTTTAGTGAAGATGCTACCACACCAATGGGAGGGCTCCCATCAGGGTAGTTAATCCACCTCCCCAAGAGGTGGTAGCTACGTCAATGAGTTCTCAAGTTTCTCTCTGAAACAATAAGGTTTAGCTTTTTTTTTTTTTTTTAATGAAAACAGATTCTTGGGTAACACATTGATTCCAATAGTTGAGGCTAAAAAAACAACGCAAAAATCATAAGAGTTGGTAACACTATTTGTTCAATTACTTCCCTTTCTTGGGGGATTTTTCTTTTTAAGTTTGCTTACCTCCATAGCTGCCATTGTGCTTTTTTTTCTTGGTTCCAAGTTTACTGTTAAATTTGTTTCAGTGACAGATATTGCCCTGACAACCACTGCATGAGATGCTCAGCCAATATGGGAAGTGGAGGGGGACTGAGGCATTATGGGTTTCCTACTTTTCTACCCTCAGCTATGCCAGATTCAAGGTCCCAGACAGGCACTTTTCCCTGCAAGGTGCTGACCACACTATACAGCAAAGCACTTGAGCCTGTGCTTAACTTTGAGCAGGTGAGAAGTCCCATTCAAGTCAATGGGACTACTCAGGAACTTAAAATTAATCACATGCATAAGAGCTCTGCTGGATCAAGGTCGGACTGTTCAGCACAGGATCAAGCCACAAGTGAGCAGGTTAGGCACTTAGATTCTTCTGTAGCCAGGGTGAAAGGTGCCCAGCCATCTGAAGCAGAGCTAGGAATTTCCTTGCTCTGCACATTGCTGCTGACTGCAAAGATAATCAGGTACAAGTTCAGGCACTTTCCAACATAGGAAAAGCAAAAAAAGAGAAACAGCAGAACAAGACAGAGAGAGAGAGTTAGGCACAAGTAGAAAAGTTAGAGATGGAAAGATTTTAGAAGAATATTGCCAACTTAAGATCAACACATTATTAACTTTAGTCCAAATTCAATGTAAGACCTAAAGGTGATATGGACAGCAACTGTGCGGACAGGCATTTTTGATGAGGTATTAGAGGGAAAGGTTTATGAATACTTAGGCCTGGTCTACACTACGACTTTAATTCGGATTTATCAGCTTTAATTCGAATTTACCCTGTAACCGTCCACACAACGACGCTATTTATTTCGATGTAAAGGGCCCTTTAAATCGATTTCTGTACTCCACCCCGACGAGCGGAGTAGCGCCAAAATCGATTTTAACATTTCGAATTAGGGATAGTGTGGCCGCAATTCGATGGTATTGGCCTCTGGGAGCTATCCCACAGTGCATCATTGTGACCGCTCTGGACAGCAATCCGAACTCGGATGCACTGGCCAGGTAGACAGGAAAAGCCCCGCGAACATTTGAATTTCATTTCCTGTTTGCCCAGCGTGGAAAGCACAGGTGACCACAGATAGCTCATCAGCACAGGTAACCATGCAGGCTGATAATCGAAAAAGAGCACCAGCATGGACCGTGAGGGAGGTACTGGATCTGATCGCTGTATGGGGAGAGGATTCAGTGCTTGCAGAACTTCGTTCTAAAAGACGAAATGCAAAAACTTTTGAAAAAATCTCCAAGGGCATGATGGAGAGAGGCCACAATAGGGACTCTGAGCAGTGCCGCGTGAAAGTCAAGGAGCTCAGACAAGCGTATCAAAAAACAAAGGAGGCAAACGGTCGCTCCGGGTCAGAGCCGTGGACATGCCGCTTCTACGCCGAGCTGCATGCAATTCTAGGGGGGGCTGCCACCACTACCCCACCTGTGATCGTGGATTCTGGGTCGGGGATAGTCTCATCAGCGACGCCTGAGGATTCTGCCGATGGGGGAGAGGAGGAGGAGGAGGAGGAGGATGAGCTTGCAGAGAGCACACAGCACTCCGTTCTCCCCAACAGCCAGGATCTTTTTCTCACCCTGACTGAAGTACCCTCCCAAGCCTCCCAAGCCAGTACCCAAGACTCTGACCCCACGGAAGGGACCTCAGGTGAGTTTACCTTTTAAAATATAAAACTTGTTGTAAAAGCAAACGGTTTTTAATGATTACTTTGCCCTGAGGACTTGGGATGCATTCGCGGTCAGTTCAGCTACTGGAAAAGTCTGTTAACGTGTCTGGGGATGGAGCGGAAATCCTACAGGGACATCTCCATGAAGCTCTCCTGGAGGTACTCCGAAAGCCTTGCCAGAAGGTTTCTGGGCAGTGCATTCTTATTCCCTCCTCCATGGTAGGACACTTGACCACGCCATGCTTGCAGCAAGTAATCTGGTGTCATTGCCTGACAAAGCCTGGCAGCGTATGGTCCCGGTGTTTGCTGGCATTCAAGCAACATCCGTTCTTTATCTTGTTGTGTAATCCTCAGGAGAGTGATATCACTCCTGGTAACCTGGTTGAAATACGGGAACTTAATTAAGGGGACAGAGGTGGCCGTTCCTACTGGGCTGTTTGCCTGTGGCGGAAAATAAATCCTTCCCTGCAGTTAGCCAAGCGCAGATGGGAAATTGGCCCTGAGTTTTTCGCGTTTGGCTAGCAGGGATCTTCCCTGTTACCAGCCACGCGGTGGGGGGGGGGGGGGGTACCGTGATCATCCCAGAGAATTCATGGCAGGAGGGGGGCGGCGGCGGGGGGGGGGGTGGTTAGTTTGGTGCCTTCAGGGATCTTCCCTAATACCAGCCACGTGGTGGGGGGGAGGGGTACAGCGATCATCCCAGAGAATTCATGGCGAGAGGGGGGGTGGTTAGTTTGTTTTCTGCTGCTGCTGCTGAATGTTAACAGAAAAACCGCAGCACTCTACAGGCTATGCTTGGTATGTGGGAAAGGAGGGCGCAGAAGCTGTAAGACAATGGCTTACCATGGCCGCATGCAAGCCGAATTCTGTTGCCCAGACCTGTGATCTCTAGCAGCAAAGCCACAGGCACTCAGCATTAAGAGGCAAAATGCGACCTTGCACAGAAATCACATGTGCTATGTAATGTGAATAGTGTTGGTCACCGTGAAAGAGTATAAGCATTGTTCTGCAAAATGTAGCTTTTTAAACAATTCTCTCTTTTTTCCCCTCCCTACAGCAGCTGCAAATTCCTCAAGCCTCCCTCCTCCATCCCGAAGGTTATCACAGATAAGGCGTCATAAGAAGAGAACGCGAGACGAGATGTTTTCTGAAATTATGGAATCCAGCCGCAGTGACAGAGCTCATCTGAATGAGTGGAAGGAAACAGTTTCAAAGTATAGGAAAAAAGCCAGTGAACGTGAGGACAGGAGGGACCAACGTGAGGACAGGAGGGACGCTCGAGATGAGAGGTGGCGGCAGGAAGACCAGAGGAGGCAGGATGCAACGCTGGGGCTGCTGCGTGAGCAAACAGACGTGCTCCGGCGTCTGGTGGAGCTTCAGGAACGGCTGCTGGAAAACAGACTGCCGCTTCAGCCCCTGTTCCACCCTCCACCCTCCCCATGTTCCGTATCCTCCTCACCCAGACGTGTAAGAACACGGGAGGGGAGGCTCCGTACACCTTCCCATTCCACCCCAGTAGACAGCCCAAGCAAAAGGCTGTCATTTTTTTAACCTTTTCTTTGTGGCTTTTTCCTTCCCAGCAATCCTCCTCCCAAATACCACCCGGGTTCCCTCCCTCTTTTTCTAATCTATTAATAAAGAATAAATGATTTTTAAATGATAGTGACTTTATTTGATTTGAAAGAAAGCTGGGGGAAGGGGGAGGGTGGGTTCCTTACAGAAAATGAGTCAATAAAGGGGGCGGGTTTTCATGAAGGAGAAACAAACAGATATTTCACACTGTAGCCTGGCCAGTCATGAAACTGGTTTTTAAAGCTTCTCTGATGCACAGCGCTTCCTGGTGTGCTCTTCTAATCGCCCTGGTATCTGGCTGCGCGTAATCAGCAGCCAGGCGATTTGCCTCAGCCTCCCACCCCGCCATAAAGGTCTCCCCCTTACTTTCACAGAGATTGTGGAGCACACAGCAAGCAGAAATAACAATGGGGAGATTTCTTTGGCTGAGGTCAGAGTGAGTCAATAATGATCGCCAGCGACCTTTTAAACGGCCAAATGCACGTTCTACCACCATTCTGCACTTGCTTAGCCTGTAGTTAAACAGCTCCTGACTCCTGTCCAGGCTGCCTGTGTACGGCTTCATGAGCCATGGCATTAAGGGGTAGGCAGGGTCCCCAAGAATAACTATTGGCATTTCAACATCCCCAACGGTTATTTTCTGGTCCGTAAACTAAGTCCCTTGCTGCAGCCCTTTAAACAGAGTAGTGTTCCTGAAAACGCGAGCGTCATGAACCCTTCCCGCCCAACCCGCGTTGATGTTAGTGAAACGTCCCTTGTGATCCACAAGTGCTTGCAGCACCATTGAAAAGTACCCCTTGCGGTTTATGTACTCGGTGGCTTGGTGCTCCGGTGCCAAGATAGGGATATGGGTTCCATCTATCGCCCCACCACAGTTAGGGAATCCCATTGCAGCAAAACCATCCACTATAGCCTGCACATTTCCCAGAGTCACTAACTTTCGTAGCAGCACCTGAGTGATTGCTTTGGCTACTTGCATCACAGCAGCCCCCACCGTAGATTTGCCCACTCCAAATTGATTCCCGACTGACCGGTAGCTGTCTGGCGTTGCAAGCTTCCACAGGGCTATCGCCACGCGCTTCTCAACTGTGAGGGCTGCTCTCATCTTGGTATTCTGGCATTTCAGGGCAGGGGACAGCAAGTCACAAAGTTCCATGAAAGTGCCCTTACGCATGCGAAAGTTCCGCAGCCACTGGGAATCGTCCCAGACCTGCAACACTATGCGGTCCCACCAGTCTGTGCTTGTTTCCCTTGCCCAGAATCGGCGTTCCATGGATAGAATCTGCCCCATTAACAACATGATCTCCAAAGCACCGGGGCCCGTGGTTTCACAGAATTCTGTATCCGTGACCGTGTCCATGTCCATGTCAATGTCCTCATCATGCTTGTCGCTGCGTTGCCGCCCCCGCTGCCTCCTCGCCTCGTTTTTCTGGTCCTGGCTGAGCATAAACTCCACGAGAACGCGCGAGGTGTTTACAATGTTCATGACTGCTGTCTTGAGCTCAGCGGGCTCCATGCTTGCCGTGGTATGGAGTCTGCAGTGTTCACTCACCCAGGAAAAAAGGCGCGAAAATGGTTGTCTGCCGTCCGTTGCTTTCATGCAGGGAGGGAGGAGGGAGGGAGGGAGGTGAGTGTGACGGGTTGGATCACAGAAACCCCCTTGGGAGCTGCCACCAGATGTGCAAAGACTACCCCTGCTCCTGTTTTCCCTGCCAGCTCAGGACTCCAGCACCCTGTCTTGCTGAGCCAGACACTCCCGTCTGGCTCCAGACACAGATCCAGGGTCTGAATCACTTGTCCCAAAGCTGCAAGTTTACCTGAAAACAGCTCGCAGTAGCGTGCTTGTCTTTAGCACTCAGATGCCCAACTCCCAATGGGGTCTAAACCCAGATAAATCCGTTTTACCCTGCATAAAGCTTATGCAGGGCAAACTCATAAATTGTTCGCCCTCTATAACACTGATAGAGAGATATGCACAGCTGTTTGCTCCCCCAGGTATTAATACATACTCTGAGTAAATTACTAAATAGAAAGTGATTTTATTAAATACAGACAGTAGGATTTAAGTGGTTCAAAGTAGTAACAGACAGAACAAAGTAAGTCACCAAGCAAAATAAAATAAAATGCGCAAATCTATGCCTAATCAAACTGAATACAGATAATCTCACCCTCAGAGATGCTTCAGTAAGTTTTTCTCAGACTGGACATCTTCCAGGCCTGGGCACAATTCTTTCCCCTGGTGCAGCTCTTGTTGCAGCTCAGGTGATATCTTCATGATGGCTTCTCTCCCTCTCTGTTCTCTTCCCCCCTTTATATATCTTTTGCATAAGGCGGGAACTCTTTGTCTCTCTGGGTTTCCACCCCCCCTCACTGGAAAAGCACCAGGTTAAAGATGGATTCCAGTTCAGGTGACATGATCACATGTCACTGCAAGACTTCATTACTCGCTTGCCAGCACACACATATACAGGAAGACTCACAGGTAAATACAGCCATCTGCAGACAATGGGAGTCATCAAGATTCCAAACCATCATTAATGGTCCACACTTTACACAATTACAATAGGCCCTCAGAGTTACATTTTATATTTCTAGTTTTAGATACAAGAGTGGTACATTTATACAAATCAGATGATCACACTCAGTAGATTATAAGCTTTGTAATGATACCTTACAAGAGACCTTTTGCATGAGGCATATCCCAGTTACTTACATTCATTTATTACCGTATTTTCTCTAAAACCATCTCAGTTACATTATATTGACTTATTATCAAGTTTTTATAAAACCATATAGACTGCATAACGTCACAGTGAGGCTGTACCCAGAACCACCTGCGACAATGTTTTTTGTCCCATCAGGCACTGGGATCTTAACCCACAATCCCAATGGGCACGGGAGACTGCGGGAACTATGGGATAGCTACCCACAGTGCAACGGTGCAGAAATCG
The DNA here is from genome assembly GCF_027887155.1 of Malaclemys terrapin pileata. Taxonomy (NCBI): domain Eukaryota; kingdom Metazoa; phylum Chordata; order Testudines; family Emydidae; genus Malaclemys; species Malaclemys terrapin. The sequence continues at coordinate 84,875,118 of NC_071509.1, read as the reverse complement.
ACGCTAGCCCCGGTACTTGGACGCACACCACCGAATTAATGTGCTTAGTGTGGCCGCATACATTTCGACTTTATACAACCTGTTTTTCAAATCCGAATTATATAAATTCGGATTAATCCCGTAGTGTAGACATACCCTTAGACTATGCCATAGCAAAGAAAGGATCCAATCCACATGAGAGGCTCAGCAAACATGAGGGATCTGAGGCTAATGCAAATATTCCTAAAATTAATTATATATCTATACCTATACCTATATCTATATCTATTCTCTTTTCATTGAGCAGAGGCATAAGTTTTACAGTCAGAAGTATTTATGTCTTTAATGAGGTCTGGTTATATACTGTGATATAAGTTTAATTACTGCTACAAAAAAGTCTTTAGAACCATTCCAATGGAAAAAAGACTTTACAGACACACTGTTCCCTCACCAATAAAAGACAAGACACTGAATTCCTAAAGACAGTACCTTGAACACAATAGAACCTCATTTTTCTCCATTTAACTAAAAAGAAAACAGCTAAAAAATAGGTGGCTTTCAAACCAAATCTTGTTGTCTGATATAGATAGATAGATAGATAAGCTACTATTTAAACTAGACGAAAGCGTAGTTTGTGAAAGCCAAACGAAGACTTTGCGCAATAGACAGAAGATGGGAAATTCACATTCCAGTAAGGAAGACCTGATTGTCAGAAGATTTTTAAAAAGTTTAAGAACATAAGACATGAGTAGAAGCCTTTACATGATTATTGTCTGGTGTAAATAGCTTCATGTTGTTCTAGTTTATTTTTAAAAAGCAGCTATTACTATAACCATCTTACATAAAAACATTAAGAATTCTCAACCAACATTCAAAGAAGTGTTTTATGACATCACTTTCATGAAGCCAGTGAATGAAAGGCATATCCCTTCCACCAAAGTTCACTCCTCTGACCTATACACATTTTTAAAAAAAAAAGGTTACTGGCATTCCCCAAGCCAACTACCAAGGAGGATGATTTTTGAAAAGGTTTATGAAAACTTCAAACTTTTTGAAATATTTATATCCCATTATGTGCAAAAAGCTTCTATTTCTTCATTTACTTGCAGCATACCTAGTATGTTTTCAATTTACGTAAATATGATGAAACTTAAGTCTATACATAGACAAACAAAATACAATGAACTAAAAGCCACAGTTTGTAAAATGCTCATTTGTGTTGCACATGGTTTTTTGAGAGTGTTAAAATATTCACTATATGGTCTCCAGAGCTCCAAACAAATTCTCTTCTATCCCTCCCTCCAACATATTGTAAGTTATAATTTTTAAATTTCAACACCCCTCCAATATTGTTTGGTGTCTATGCCTTGATGGTTTATTGTGGTTCTAACTCACACTTAACGAAGCAGCTACTAGTATGAAAATCAAACTTATTGACTGTAAAGGTCAAAAATTGCATATTACAAACCTACAATTTAAAATGGAAAGATATAGTAAGCAGAGACATATAAACACGGTAGTCTTGATTTTGCAAGAGAAAGACTGGGATGAATCAGCTGTAGGTCCCATAATATCAGAATTCCCACAGTTTGGGGTTGGAGGCTGGGATAAAAGTGGTAGACTGGATAAATTGTTCTAGTGTGGACTTAGTTATACTGTATGATGAGTGCGTAATTTCTTCTTCCTAAACTTTTTCAGGTAAAACTGGCATAAGTGTGCCTGTTATCCTCCATTTCTTCATTAACTATCAATACTAACTAGATTCTTTTCTTCAAATACACCCCATCACCAGTAATAAAGGTCTTTTGGCCAAATTCTGTCCTTAGCTATATCTCTGAGACCACACAGTACTTAAATTATGCTACACCTGGACAGCTGCACAGGTAACGGTCTTCTGTGGAGTTAGGCAGTCACATAATTGGTCCCATAATTTCTCTATTTAGCTGAACAACCACAGTCCAGAATCTAAACCTTTATTTTATTAAGGTAAGGTTGTTTGAAAAATACATAATCTACCTAGAGAGGGGAGATTTAGTCTGTAAGTGGTAGTGGGAGGAAAGAGGAATTCTAGAATGCAATCATATGGTTTATAATAGTATCATTTTAATAATTTAAAAGCCACAAAGCATTAAGAAGGGCCAATTCAGCAATAACTTTAAAGGATTCTTTAAGTAGGAATAGAGAGAAGACCCATTTAGAGGAGAATCCAGGGGACATTTTTAGGAATTTCTTTCCCTTCCCCGTGAAAGTTGCACTCCCAGTCTCTATGCATCTGAAGAAGTGAGGTTTTTACCCACGAAAGCTTATGCCCAAATAAATCTTAGTCTTTAAGGTGCCACCAGACTCCTTGTTGTCTGTCATTTGAGTCAGCCACAGAACGAAGTGACAATAAGACATTTTCTGCTAAACAAAAACACACTTACTGGTCTTCAAAGAATCATTTGTCCCTGAGTGTGACATAACTGTTTTGCCAAGTCTAAGCCATAAATTATTAAGGGAATGTACTTGGGAGGGTAGAGTGGAGGGAGAGTCCATCTATTTACATGGTTTTATAGTTTTCAAAAAGAAAATGGTCTAATTAACACCTTTACAGCAAGAAGAGCTTCTGAAAACCTGATTTAGATGAGGTGACTATCTACTAGGTAAATGCTCCTTAGTGCACAGCCTTAGTAATTGATTAATGACACCCATCCTGCCCAGATGAACCTTACCTTGTTGCTTACAGGCGTGAAGGATCTAGATGTTATCTATACTAATAAAACGTTAAACAAGGGCCATATTTATAGTAGGCACTCTATAAATCAGGTCAAGGCAGGTCAGAGCTGCATAATAAGAAACAACTACAGGCTAGATCTTACTACTGTAACTGAACACCCTTGTTACTTTTCTTTGGCCCTTGGGATGAAGACTAGTAGTGTGTTCCTATCCACCTCAGAATGGTGTTTCTCTTGACATAAACCCAAGTAAACTCATTCATTATGACAGTCATTACTTTTGCACCTCTTGAGAATCTCTATAAATTTTAAAAGAAACATCTTAAATAGCCACTTCCCCTACTCCTAAGAAGTTGAAAGATTACTTTCTATTGTATTAGGTTTGACACATCTGATAAATTTCACATGACATACTAAAAGAAAATTTTTTCAGCTGTTTTTCATTCCGTTTGTTTCATCGCATCTCAGTATCTGCCCTGCTACTGCAAAGTTCATTTTCTACTATGACTGATTCTCATTCTCTTTAGTTACCAGGTAACAGGAATCTTTTTTATTTAAATAAAAATTGCCTTTGTCACATTGTTCCACAGTTAACTAGCTAAAGCTTTTTAGCAAAAAGTAAATATTGCTTTTGGCCTGCTTTAACAATCAATTCCTAATGAAGGAAATATTGATAATTCTGATGAGTGCCACTGCAAGTCAAAGATCATGCCCCTGTCAACTGCTCTGTCATTTTCCATAAATCTCAGCAATATTATATAGATATTGATTGAGTATTAAACATCATCGGTAATATTAAGAGGGTTTTGTATATATATTTAAAGTAATACATTATATTATGCACTTCTGTCCTACTTGGGTTATAAAAGGAATAAGCACTAAATAAATTAAACAAAAGTTAGTGTTACAATTCTCAGTTACAACTCCCCCACCCTCCCATACACAAAAGATTAGCTAATAAAAATTATATTATCAGTGATATGAGTCCACACAAAGAGGAAGAAAGAAAATCCATAAGACACTGATGAGATAGAATCCTTATTAAAAAAAAACTATAGGAAGAAACTGTTAAGATTCTGTAAAGTGCCATATTTTAATATTACAACTATCAAGAGTATTAAGGAATGCAAAGTTATGTTTGTAAAACTCAAAATGATTATTCAAAGGAGAACTGAACTACTGATTTGCATCATAAACCAGAGAAAAATACTAGTATTTGCAGATCAAAAGTCTCAAACCTCACAATGTGCTGAAAGCTATGATCAGGGAGCCATCAAATGCTGTGACATAAAACACAGAAGTTACCTTCCTTCGTTGACAAGTTCAATAAATGCTATGCCTGCATTCTTCTGTATTGAGTTCTGCCACTCCTGTAAAGTAAAAGAAAGAAGCGGAAGACTTAGTTTTATAAATATAGGTGAAACAACAACTTACATATTCTAAGCAGAATTATCCGACTATAATTATTTGAGGAGAAAGCCATGTCATCAAGTCAAGAGACGAGATCCCTGAAAAAAACAGATTACATATTTCTTTTCACTCCAGTTTATTTTCCTATTTAACATCATGTGATGTCACACTCTAATTTCAAACAGGTCTCCTAATTCCTCTAGTTCACTGATGTACTAGTCTCTGCTTCAGTGAATCTAGGCAATGTAGTCCATGTGTTGGTTACATTTCTTTCAGTTTCATTTTTAAGCCATATTATTTCAAATATAGTATGATTTTCCTTATTGTCCAAAGGATTACTTTACATACATATTGGTTATATACTGGCAACACTGATGCCATCTTCTCTCAAAGGTATAACACCAACTCCCTCTCTTCCAAAATCAGTCCTATATTTTCATGTTATCAAATATTAGATCATGGAGACCTGCTATCTTTCCAGATTTTTGTACATATTAACATTTTTCTAAGGCATGGCTACACTAGAGAATTTACTGCGGCGCTGTAAGCTCTCTAAGGTAGCCACTTTAAGCCGACTGGAGAGATCTCTCCCATTGGCTTAGCTACTCCAGCCCCCACAATTGACAGAAGCTATGTTGGCGGGAGAAGCTCTCCCACCAACATAGCGCTGTGCACACCAGTGCTTATGTCAGCATAACTTATGTCGCTCAGGGGGGTGATTTATTCACCACCACCCCCCGCACAAGTGACATAAATTATGCCAACGTAAACTGTAGTGTAGACATAGCCTAAATAGCAGCAGTGGCAGGAATGTTACATATACTATATATTCACATTACGTTTAATGGGGCCCTATCGTGTAATAGCACACCTCCCAATGCATTGTTTTCCTATGAAAGTCCCACAGCCCAGTAACTCATTTGCTAATTCATGCTCCTATTCATGGAGCTCAAAAGAGTTCATCTCCCCTGCAATAACTTAAGCCCCTTTCTTGACAATGCCCTATAAAGGAACAATTCTTCAATGGCAGTGGGATGGCCTGACCTCATGTGTTTTTTTCCATATCTAACTTCCATGATTTTTTGCAGTTTGGTCTGGTTAGATTTTTATATCCACAATGTTCTTAAAAAAAAAAAAATCACACATCACTCACTTCAGCACTGTCATCATTGTCCTTTTAATCTCATCAGCACTCCCATGATAGACAGAAAATATGAAAATACAAAAGTTTCTTGAAAGCAATGGAATATTTCAAAGCATAGGACTTTTTTTTTCTGATTTTGAGTCAAGTGAAAAAGTCACATTCCTTCTCCGTTTCATTTATTAAAATGGCACGTATAATTTTAAATTCTCTCTCACAATCATTAGCACAAAGATTAGATCACACAACAAAGTCAATAGCACAGTATTGTTTCTTTGTGCCTCCAATCCCAAGCAAGACAAAATTCAAGATTTTTTAAAATTCAAGCTATCAAAGAAAGGGAAAACATGGGAAATCTGAACTCTCATAGTTCTGATTCCTCAAGATCTTAGGTGCTCTTACATACTTTTGTAAATTGTATTAACATACTACAGTTTTGAAGAGCTCAAGGATAAAGCGATCTTCAGTGAAATGAGTGGGATTAGCATATATTATTTCTCATGAAGTGCAATGAATTTTTACTATCATAGCTCGGTACCTTACATCCATTATCAAGCTATTTTAATTATAATCTTACCAATTAAATCTTCTACTTACTCACTGTATTAGAATTTTTTTTTCTCCACTTTGCTATCATTGTTTGCACTAGCTTTCATTGTTATCATGTAAATCCTGCTCATGTTGCTCCTGTCCTACTTCCCCTAGGCCTCCCTAGTATCTTATTACCCTCACTGCATTGTTTTAAAATAGTTTGTAAGCATCTTGAGCTAAGTATTACTCCTCTTTATTAGGAAACACCTAGCACACTTTTGGGTGCTGTTAATATTATCAACAAACCCCCCACCATAATGAATTAATACACAAAAGCTTTTTTCATCTTAAATCAAGCTGTAAATATTTAACATTGTCTAACAAAGATAATGTAGTATATAGGGTTCTCCACAAACTTTACAGAAGGAAAAGCAAATTAAAGAATTATTTTTCTGTTTATGACATTGTCCATCTGTTTCTTCATGCTAATAATGGCTTTCTTCTTGAATAGCACTGCAATGCTTTAAAACTTAATTGGTGAAGATGGAAGTTGCCAAAAGTGAAGAGAACGTGCATTTATCATTGTATCTTTCAGCATTTTTCTCCACATCAGAAACAATTATCAAAGGAGGCGTTAGTCTAAACAATTTCATAAACCACAGCTGAACACGCCCTAAAGCAAGCTTTAATAGTTGAAAGAGAAGCTTAATGGTCATCGTCTTTCATGATCAATTCAATATTTCACCACAGCATATACACCCTCTACAACAATTATATTCACTATGCATCCTGCATTGTTATACCAAGATCTTAGTTATTCATCTCCCAAAGGTACTGATGAAAAACATGTTAAAAGGCTCAAACTCAACCGCTAATGCAACTAAATAACTATACAACACATTTAAGCACTTTGAAAAGGAAGGACTACAAGAAGAGATCAACAAAGTCAATAATTTCATACTTGTTCTAAGCTGTACTTAATTGACTATCATTTCCTATGGCTATAAATGTTTACTCTCTAGCAGACATAAGCTACTTCTAATGCTCTTGGTCAGTGTACAATGAAGCAGAAAAGAAGAGAAGCATTGAACACCATCATAAGCATTGGCTCCAATGAAAATATTAATAAGCATTGGCAAGAGCCCATGGGTCTGAAATTACATTTTATTCAAATGCTCTGACTAATGAGGGAATTTCTTACTTTATAATTAATATTTCACCAGCCTTTTAATGGGATATTTAAGCACTTTGATAAGTATACTGAAAGTGATCCAAATGCACTGTAGTTTTTTAAATACTATCGCTTTTCTTGAAATGCTGTTTTATGACTACTCCAAACAATGTCAATTTCATTAAGGATATTGGTACACCTCCAGCAGCAACATTACAGTAGGGGAACTATTTCTCTCACAAAGTGAACAACATCATCAGCTGTTAGATAAGCAGCAAGTTGTATTTACACTAATAATCTTTTAAAACGTATACCTAAAATTAATTCAAAACTAGCAGTGCAGAGACAAGTAATCTTTACAGCACAGCAGAAGTACATAAAAGTGTACTGCTCTTTGAATTATTTTGTTCTCACTAAAATACTGTTTAAGGGTCAAGACTGAGTTTATTCACAGCACATTCTTCTTAGTACTATTCTTCAAAACGAAGAACAAAAGTATAGGGTGAAATCCTGGCCCTGTTTCATCCATAGTGTTTGTGAGCAAACAATGCACAAATTGATTAAAAAGTTCTTGTAATAACTTGGTTAAAATAACCCTGGAAAGTATCAGGGGGGAGGGAGGGAATCTTAGAAGCAGAAAAAAAAGAAAAAAAAGAGGAAGACAAGGGAAAACAGAACATTTCAGTAACTTTAAAAATAACATTACTACAGTACACTTACACAATTGGAATTTAATTTTAATGTCTATGACATTATGAAACTTTCCATTTTAATAAAAAAGGGCAAATTCATAAATCAAAATTCAGAGTATTTACTAGCAAGACAAATAAGTGAGTAACTCATGCAATATAGACAGAAGGGCTTGCAAATTTAAGAGTACCACTCTGTACCTCTCAGTTGATGTAAATAAACTTGCAAAGTAAGTTCTCATATAGAATTAAATGGAGTAATGAATTTATGATTTCTTCGCCAATTTATTATTTGGCTCAAATTAAATGTGTCACTAACTAAAAGGTGGCAAACTTCATATTTTCATCTCATGATTTAATCAGGTACTTAGAATATGACCAATCTAATAATAAACACATATTGATAGTATCATATACTACATGAAAAAGCAGATTTATTGAAGCCACAAACATGTAACTAAGAATAAGTGACCCAATGGCAATCAAAAAATTTTTTTTATATTATATATATAAAATAAAATCACTGCAATTTTTGGTACAGCTAATGGGAAGGGCACCAAAACACTTTCTTTCACACCCTCTTTTCTGAATCCAATTCTAGCTGTCATATCATGCTCATGAATCCTATCCAGAGAAGAGCGTAAGAAAGAAAACGTTTTGGTGCCCTTCCCACTAGTTATACCAAAAATTGCAGAGATGTTTACGTCAGAAAGCGTGCTTGTCCTGAACGCTATCATATAACACAAGAAGCACATATGGGTGGAGCCTAGTGTTAGCCTTGACCAACTAACTTGTTAAAATACAAGTTGTCCTGCCAACACAAAGGTTTTTAAATGTGTTTGCTCATGCTTACAAAAATTATCCTATTTAGACAAGGCCTAAAAGTAGGCTATCCTAGCTTCTCTTCCAACCTCACCAATTCAAGTTACTGGTGGAAGTAATTGTCAGAATCCCCCTGTGCCACCATTTCTTTGCTGAAGAGTTCAGTGCTTTAAATAAAAGGCCGCAATTTGTACAAGACATAGAAATTAACAAGTCCACCCTGCATAGCACATCAAGTCCCGGCCAAAAACTTCTTGGCTCTGTGGGTACCATATGCTGGCCTCTAGTCTATGTGTATGTGTACACTGCAATTAGCCACAGCAGGCCTGTGCCAGCTGACTCGGGCCTGGGCTACAGGGCTGCCTAATTGAGATGTAAACATTCAGCCTCAGGAGCCTGAGCTCTGGGACCTTCCCCCATCATGGGGTCCATTCCTTTTGCCAATCCCACCAAAGCTCCCACTTGGTGAACAGGAGACGCCTTTAAACATCTGTACAAACCTTTTATTTCAAAGATGCACCAGTAGCCATTTGATAGCATCAATACCATTGTAAAGGAGATGAATACTCTTTAACACTTATATTTCCGTACTTTCAGTAAGCACAATAAAAGGATGTCTATCTAAGAAAAAGGAGAATTCAGAAAAATGCCTCTTAGACTAGTGATATCCAACGTTTCTGGCCTGATGGCTGAAATATTTTTTAAATGGTCAATACTCAAAAGCAGATTCTCTGCTCCCTTTTGCTACTTAGGCAGTAAAAGAACCCATAAGCCCGTGGCATGGGGATACGTATGGCATGGGGTGCCCTTTAGCAGACAGAGCTGGCACTGCTATGTCCTACACTGCCTTCTCTGCAGCTCATGATGTAGCGCACATGGCAAGGGTGAGGTGGAAGTAGCTGCACTGCGGTGCCCTGTGGTTATCCCCAGCTGTTGTGTGGTCCCTAGAGGACCTTTGCCAGCCCTTAGGCTGCTGAAATCTAAACTAGGACTGAGGCAGAGAATCAGGGAAATACAACTAGTTGCTGGTTCTCAACTTCTCTTCTTTCACCTTTCTGAGGCTCCAGAGCAGTTGTGTAGAGAGCGGAGCCATCCTTTGCTAAGTGCTCTCCTAGGCTCAGATACAGCCAGCAAAGCTCCATTCTGCTTTCCCTGGGGCTTCAGCAGACTGGCAATAGAGCAAGCACAACTACTCTCCTCCTCCCTGTTGTCTGGTGCAACAGGTAGCCAACAGGGAAGCTGCTAAGCAGCTTACAGTACAGAGGAGATAGCAACTGCTTAGAGTGCTTCTCCTAATAATGGGGCTGATTTGAACAGTTCAGCTAAAAAGATGGAGGCTATGGTTTAGGACACATTTTCAAGTCATAATCAAGCACACATTTTCTTAAAACACAGGCTTTCAAGGGCCACAGCCTCAAAGGCCACAGACTGGACAAAAATAGGAGTAGGTTATAATACTGAAACAAATGTCATGCTTTTCCTTCTGCACAAATATATGATCCCACTTCTTATTGACACTCCAGTATAGTGAATGAAGTTTTGATTCAATTTCATACTTATATATGGGAAAATTTACACAGATGAGATGCTGCCATCCCTCACTTTTCAGTCAATATCAAGAATACACTTAACTGTGTGTGTGTGTGTGTGTGTGTGTGTGTGTGTGTGTGTGTGTGTGTGTGTGTGTGTGTTATACACAGACCCCTCTTTAATCTGACATCTCTCTCTAATCTGGTAACATCATCACTGACAAAGTCCAAGGACTCTCCTTTATGATAGTGATGAAACAGGTTAAAAAAATATTAAATATTACTTGAAACGGGGACAAAGAACATTTGTATGTAACCACAATTTTCATCTTCACACTTTAGGAAGCAGTTATTCCAAGTATGTTTCAAATTAGAACATTTGTATGTTATACTATTAATTATATCAAAATTCTGTACATCTAATTAAACAATTTCATTACTAAGCAAATGTGTACATCTTCAGCCAGATATATATAATAAATAAATAAAATGGGAACTGATTTATTTTAAATTTGAAAAATGCACTACCAATGGCTTTTGGATAATCCCCCCCTCCCACCATCAGATTTTTTTAATAAGTTATATAAATATCTCCACTGCTACATATTTGTATTTTCAAAGCATTTTCCAGTGTGTTTGAAATTTAAATCCAGAAGTGAGGAAAAAAAGGTGGCAAATCAGTAGATACTTCATCCTTTGCTATATAAGTTATGGGAAGTTTTAATCATTTATTTCAATAACGAAAAAAGTGAGAAGGATGACTTCAACCCTGACAAATGTGAATGAGCCAGGAAAGGAACAGGGTGAGAAAATGTGTTAACATATGGCTAGGACACATATTATACACTAGACTAAAGGTCAAATCTGCACAAAAAACTTGCTCATGGAGAGATATAGTAATCTTTAAAGTGCCTAAAGTAAACTATCAAGAACTTTTCAACAGTGTTTGCACTTGATGTCAGCACTCTCTCAGCACTACATCTACTACAAGCTTTGGTAAACTCAGCAATAAAGAACAGAGTGAAAAGTAGCAGACTATCTTAGCTGATTCTTCATAGCATAGAAGAGAAAACTATACAGTAAACTGAACAATTGTCAACCTAGACAAATCTATGTAGAGTCCAAGTATAGTAAATTGTTTGGCACATGTTGCTGCAACTCCACCAAGGGTGAAATCCTGGCCTCATTGAAGTCATTGGGAGTTGGGATCAGGATTTCATCCTGTTTTAAGTCAAATAAAGCTGAAGAGGCAAACCCTATTTAGAATTTCTACACTAAAAGTAAATGTATGTATTGGTGTAAGCAGATGTTAAGCTCTATAAAAGAACTCTAAAGCTACAAAAGCATGTGATGTCTTTCAAAACAAAAGTACTGAAGAAATAAATCTTCAGATTCACTCACTTTGTGTAGATCATGCATAGACCTGCATATGATAAGAAAAAAATCTAGCATTGACAAACTAACAAAAAAGGAATTAGACAACACAGAAATAGATCTGAATTTTGACAATTACACAACACAAAGTACCTTGCAAAAAATATTTACTGCTGTTCCAAGCATGTAAAAAGTTGGTGAATTATTAAAAGAAATTTGACCAAAAATGTCAATAGTTTTTTTTTAATTTAAAGATTTACTCATTATGATATCATTCCATACTAAACAATGGCCCCTTTATGACAGCCTTAACTTAGCGTCAATCTACCCAAGTCAAGTTCTCTCACTACTCAGTAAAGAGGATTTGATTTCAACAAGGGTGATAAAAGTTGCTCTAACCCTACCCAGCTACAAGCTCTCAACAGATGATCATCATTAAGCCTCTATCAAGGGTCCACGTACTGAGGCTCTAAAAATGTGTCCTATTAGTACATAGTCCGTCTGTTTGGCAACTCCAGTCATCAAGAGAAATGGCAGCTGTTGCCCTCCAAGGTCTGAAGTCAAGTCTTTAGGGAATCTGAAAGCCCAACTGGAAAAAGCAAGGCCTGTTCATTAGAGACTGCTCCAGGGGAAACTTGCAGGGCTGCCATTGGAACTATATAAAATAGCTAATTATTTTTATAAGACTTTAAAACTATCAAATGCACTCAGATACAATAAAAAGTATTTATTGCTTGCATTCCATTAAAAATACCTTTTTTTTTTAAACACAAAAAGCAAAGTAGCTAGTGGTAGTGTACAACTAAAGCTTTTGTATTAAGCAATTTTAATAAGGTGGCAGAAAAGTGAATATATCACTGGGTAAAAAATTGTTTAAAACATAGATGAAATCAGAATTTTTAAAATATTTGGATTTGGTATGAAATTAAGTTGATTCTATTAAGTACATGTGAAATAATGACATCCAAAGATATTTATTATGTCTGTGTGTGTACATAATCTCCTGAAAAATGCAAGAACTGGAAAAAAAAATTAAAGGTACTGAGAACTGACTTGACTAACGTTCTTTTCAATTCTGCTGATGTTTTTAAACCAATAGCAATATGAGTAGTTGGAAATGTCAAGGATGTATCCAAAAAAATATCAACACATCAGTTTTAAAAAATGTATTTGGCCCAATAAGTATCAAATTAACATTGAGCAAAGGACAGAGAAAAGAGGAGGAAAAAAATGTTAACACCACAATGAAACATTTGTAGAAGTGTGGAACACAGTTTATCTTAAGAAAGCAGCTATCCTTGTCCCATCTCGCTTTCTGTGCTTTTTTGACAAGTAGATATATTTTATTTGCATTAGAAAGGTATTTTTTTAACATTTTAATCATGTTATGGAATCAATGTTTCGTATACTGAAATATTTGCCAGTTATATACCCTGATAACACTGTATGTATTGAATTCCAAGAAGGTAAAAACAGATCACTACTACAGAATATTTATTACACAGTAACAAATCTTTTAAAAGTGTTATATGAAATTCATTAGTGTTCCTTAATCAATTCCTGGATCAACATGCACATTAGCTTCTGACAGCCTAATTCAAAAAAGCAATTACAACCCTAGTCCTTATGTAAAAAGACGACAGAAAGCAACTATGTTAAACCAGTTAAAGAGAATGAAAATGTAAAGAAAACAGATTAAGAATGATTTATATCAATGCCTAGTGCTGAAGTTAATTACAACTAACCCAATAAAATAGTGCCTTTATTATTGTACAGCAAGTAATAGCCTTAGACACAGAAAACAGAACTCTTTCTGCTGACTTTTGCATGCTCAATTCCACAGCACACTACATTAAGAATTAAACAAGTAGTAAATAAGCCATACAATAAGGAGTTTTTAACTAAAAGCAGAAGACTCCCCTGCTGTTTAACCATTTGGGGTATTCCATTGTGAACAGTGCTTCCTATAAACTGGCATTAAGTTATGTGGTAAATACCTAAGATTACGTTATAATGAGAATTTAATTTCAATACCTAAAATTAGAGTTCAACTCTCAAGCTTTTATAGATTCTGAAAACAAACTTCATGCATTTAAAATTGTGTTAACCTGCTTACTGAAGTACTAGATTATTCAGTAAAATACTAAGTACAATTACATCCTGCAAAACAATACCCATCAGTTATACAATGAGAATTTTAAAGAGTAACAGGTAATTGACTTTTTCCTTGCTCTGCACAAATTTGTCCTGACAGACACTTACTACATTAAATATGTACACACACACACACACACAGTGGTGACATTAATTTCATACCTCCACAAGATCTTACAATAGGTTGAGCCAATGTAATCTGTGGTAGTGCACAATATTTCTAAGCAGAGATCTTGGAATAGAAAATTAATTAACTCTTACCAACAGAATGTTCATATAAAATTACCAAAAAAAGGCAACCATGTAATATAAGGTTACTGCTCATTCAGCAGGGTCTGGTGACAATCACTATAGCTCCAGGTCTGTGTCACCAGAACTCCCTGATAAAATCCTCTATATTATAGCTATTTTAAAACCTGATTTTAAAAGGTGGAATATTTATACAAAAGGTGTTTGTAGTTTAATTTATACACAATACTCTAAATCATTACTTGAGAAGTATCATTACATCCATAAAAACAAGATCACATTAAGAAGTGACAGACTGCTCTGTGCTAAATACTAATCCCTCTGCCATCCAGAGCCAGCGACAGACTATAGATTTGGATAAAACTGAATCCATGGATTACTGGTTTTAGATCCATTGCCTGAGAGAGAAGAGGCAGTGGGCAAGCTACCTGGTCTCCCTTTCTCTCTAGCTAGCTGTTGCCATGACTCCTCAGGCAATGTCATCAGGGGTCAGGATTGAGTTCAACTAGCAGCAAAGCTTCCCTACTGCAGAGGTTCCTCCCCAGGTTCTTTCTTCACCAGCTATTGTTAATGCTGAGAGAGGAGGCAGGAGCATGAGAAGAAGAATAGCTAGGCTATTAGCTAAACCGAGCTGTAATCCTCAATATCAGTGCAGGACTCCGGGTGTCAAATAGTTCTACGGGAGATAAAGGTGCAACATAATTAAGGGGAAAAATTAGGGAAGGAAAAGTAGTTAGGAAAACCAATGAGGAAAAAGGACAGGTTGAGTGAAAAACCCAGGAAAGAAAAAAGAAATGGTTCTACATAAAGAAGTTGTGGGTGAGACATAGTAAATGCACAATTTTTATTTTTTTAGAAAGGGAAGCAAATCCAGGGCTGGCTAAATTGTGTTAAGACAATTACTACTTGTTGATATCAGTGTTCATTTTGCTGGGCAACCCATTTTAATTCTTGAGATTTTGTAAAATTAGTCCAGTCTGCCTTGCAAATGGCAGATTGTTAATTACAAGGCTTGGCAAACCATAACACACTTATAGCTGTACAGCTGCATTGATGGTGACAGACTGATATCGCCCAGAACAACTTCCAGAGACAACAGAGCAGCAGCAATTGTCCTGCCCAATGTTAAATAAGGTTTAACTAAGTAAGGCAGCATTCAAGACAGTCCCTGGTAAATAGCTTAAAAATCATAAAAGAGTTCTTCCCTATTACCCCTTCCCCACCCCTCAAATTTTTGTCTTAATATAAATCCTTATAAACAAATTCATTACAAAAAAAAAAAAACATGCACAAGACTGGCTGTCACCAGGTATCAGTACTACCCATATATTTGAATGAATAGCTCTTTAGGACACACAGGTATGCAACCCTTCCCTGGATCACTACCCTCATCGTCTCCAGCCCTCCCCCTTTCTTTTGTCTTTCAATCTACAAAACTGCAATAAAAGAATTTAAACACAAACAAAAAAAAGTTGTACAACTAACATGAAATTTGCCATCATCACACTGTTGATTCTGCCTCTGTGTTCTATTCCTTTCCCCTATCCTTTGTCTGTCTTGTCTATTTATACTAAGCTCTTCCACACAACAATTGTCTCTTATTCCATGTTTGTACAGTGCCTAGCACAATAGAGACCCATTCTCGGTTAGCATCTACACACTACCACAATAAACATGATAAACAATCATGCTGGGATGCACTAGCAAACTAGTCTCTGCTAGACTTATCTGGTACAAAGTTTAAGAAAACAAAAATTTCCCTTACATATGAGGAGATGAATATAAGCAATTCCTTACATAAAAACAAAGGGCTCTGGAGGAAGTAAAACTGATTTCCCCCTCCCTAATTTTGGATCATTTTTATGAACAGTGGAGATCTGATATGTGGCAGAGATGCACCCCAGTTTCCTACTTGTGGCAACACCATTTGTGAATTATAAGATTATGCTGCTTTCATGAAGGATCTCAAAGCATTTTATGAAGATTAATTAATTAACCTCACAAACATTCCTTGAGTGGGTTAGATGTTATCCCTATTTCACAGATATGAAAACTGAGGCAAAGAAGGTTTGAGTGACATGACCAAGGGTTAAACATTAAGTCTGGTTTAACCACTAGACCAGTTCTTCCTCTAGCATAACATTCAGGCCACAGACCATTTTCCATCCAATCTTGAATTTTTTTTTTATTTTTTTTTAACAACTGTATTGAAAACATCAAGAATGAATGTGGTCAGATAACATGTAAGCAAAATAGTTCTTTTAATCAGTGTAAAGCCAGAGACAAGTGTTTCTATACTCTGGACTTTTCATAATCTTGGACTTGTCCCTTCACTAGCCTCTCTCTCCATAGTCTCAAATATAACAGACTATCTGTAAAACAGCAGGGTGTCAAATTAAAGCACACTTTATTTTCAGAGGTCTCCACACTTATAGGCTGATTTCCTCTCAGGAAGAGTTCCATTTCACTGCATAGCCCAATCAGCAGGGAGCTCACAGAATTAAGTGCCAGTTGATATTACTTTGTTTTACATTTACCACCCATGAGAATATTGTTCAAAGTTCTAGTTAGAAAGCCAGCATGATATCATCCTTCTGACTAGACTGCCAAGCCACAGGGTGTGCTCTCACTGCACAAAATTCACCTTAAATGGTGGTGTTTTTTTAAGTCCTAGTGTGCTGGTGAAGCGACAGGATGCCTTTTAGTTCAGAGAAGTCTTGCTTCTATAGCTAAATTATGATCCTCTAGTTCTGAACATGTGCAGCAATGTACTTTCATTTAAAATTAAGCTGTTTTTCCCCAAGCTTCTCATTTATATAAGAGTCTACACTCCTCCTTAAACATATAAATGTATATTGATTCATGAATCATATATGTACAGAGCAGCACAATTTTACACTTTATGGGCTATAATTTCAAGTTGAATAGACATTTTAAAGTAAGTCAAAACATAAACAAGCTTTTTCTGAATCTATGCATGTGATTTTCACTTAACTTTCTTCTCTCTTAAATGAACCTATCATACCTAGAGAGCCTAAAACTGAAATAAATAAACTGTATTTAATAAGAATCATAACTAAACAAAAACTCAAATCATAATCACTATGTTCATTTGAAAATGTACTGTAGGGAACAAGTGTGCTTTGGTAAAATGACCTCATAAAAGTCTTATCCATCTCTAATTTCTATGATAAATTATTTCAAGCAGGGGATTGGGGAGGGAGGGTGGTACTGTACTTGAGACATTCTAGGCATATAATCCGTATTTCAAAAGCACTATTCAATTCTTCAAGCATATAGTCTCTTTTGCAGAAACAAAGCTCCAAATATAAAAACTAATTCCAAAACAAAAATGGAGCACTTCTGGCATTACTGTGCATGCTGGTTAAAATTGCATTTGCTACAGTTACACATGTATCTCCATTTTATTCATTTTTGATACAGTTTAACTACATAATCATGTATGACCTGAAAAATAAAATACAAATTATATCTAAGAATGTATCTCCTTGTAATAGGTTTTTTTTTAATAAAAATGTGCCGTTAATTACTTTTCAGCCAGCAGCAGTTTTCCTAATGTACAATTCATGTAAGCAGACCACAAAATTAACTAAGGTGACCTGTGTGTGCCAGCAAGTTTTCCTCGTTACCATCATAGTCATTCTGTCCCATGCTGCACAAGAATGGTTTAGTAAGTACATTTCATATATACGACACTAATAGATATGTCAAATACACATATATGGCTATAGTTGGAGAAATGCAAATGCATTAAAGACTGAATGCTTAAATGTAACTTATGGTAGATTTTTCATTAACATGGCATTCTTATAGAGTTTTTAAAAGTAGTTTCATAAGTTACTGAATGAAGAAAAAAGTTCCATTGTGGAACGATTTGCTTAAAATCTGAAATGTCCTATCCCACTACTCACCTTATCAGAACATCATGACTGAGCCCCCTCTCTCCTGCACATTTTAGAGAGAGGCTCTTTACTGTTAATATTAGAAGCTGTATGGCTTTTACCTTTGAAAAAGAGATCGCAAATAAAGCACAGAACTCTGCCTCTTCCCCTGCGTACCTCCTCTATTTTTTCAGTTTGTAACTGTACCCAGAGTGGCCTTCCTTAGCTGAGCACAATCACCCAACCACCACCTCAATGCAAAATGCACAGCGTGATTTTTGGTATGTCATAACTATGTCAAATTTCAACAAATTTTCGTTAGTAAGCCAGTTCTCTCCTCACTGAGGACTATTTCCTTGTCAAATTTAAACTATCTACCCCCAGTAATTTAAGCAACAAGAGTATGAAAAATATTACAAATATTTTTCCTTCATTTTCATATTCAAACACAGTTTTTGTTCATCTTAAAACTTTAATTTGCATACATTCCCCATTGGGGGAGAGAGTAAGCCTGGAAAATTTCACCCCACAGATAATAGTTATGGAAAGATAATCAACTACAAACAGAATGGTAGAATGAAAACTTGCATTCAGCTTTCACTGCAGCGGTCACTACCGGGCATAATGTTACTGCCACAGACTCAATGCATCACTAAGTCAAGAACTAGGCAATTACTTTTCATGAAGTATTGGCAGATGAATCTCCACACATTTTAACCTATTTCCACAGGTGGTGTAATAGCAAGGGTTAAACTATATGCCTTCATTGATTTCTGACCAAATGCCATGGGCTCTAAATAGAAAGTCAAAACTGTGTTTGCTAAATTTCTGCTGAAAAGGTGACTGCACATCCAATGCATGTGCTACAAGTTATGTCCATCCATATTAGGTGCCTATATACCTTTATACGCTAATTGAATTGCGTTGAATAATAAGAGCTAAAATGTTGAAAAACTACAATGTTTTAAGTGCATTATTTGATGTCCACACTGATAGTGAACAACTCCATATTTTCCTCAAACCACCCATTCCACAAATGCCTGAAAAACAGATTGACTAGAGAGTGAACAGATCCTCGCTCTGATCAGACCAAAGCGAGAGAGAGCCTGACTGTTCTACAGCTGAGGGCCCTCCATGGAAAATGCCCTGACAGAAACCCCTTCATTTCAACTGGGGGGCAACTCTATTTCAAGCATCTCCACTGAGCCCAACTGCAGAAGTATTGCACCATGAGAAAGGTGGTTTTTCAGATAACTGGGCCAAAACATTGAGAGAACCAGAAAGAAACCAATTCAGAAGTGAAACTCCATCCAAAAAGCAGACAAAACACATTTTACACTAGCTTTGGTTTCCAAGTGTTCTTAGAATGCATTACAGTAATGTAGTTTTGAGGTGACAGAAATGGGTGAAATTTTTCAAATAGTTTATTCACTGAAAAAATGCAATTTTGGTTGACATGAATTTGTTTGTGAATTTGACAAGAATTCGACAAATTTTAGTCCCCATAAAATTTTTGGCCTACATTCACAAGCAGATGTATGCACCATTCACAGAATGGCTGGTGCTGGTAGCATCTTGTCCCCTTTATAATCTTTAGCTCAGTGGTTTGGGCATTCAACTGGGATGTGAGAGACCCAGATTAGACTCCCCCACTGTGGAATAGGAGGATTTGAAGCTAGGTCCCTGGCCAGGTGCTCTAAAGATTATGGGGATGGGGCACGCGACACCCCACTACCTCAGCCCCCTCCCCATTTTATGACTCTAGCCCTTTAACAATGCCTGGAAACAAAATACTAAATATGACCTACAATCAACTTCTCTACTTTTTTGATTTGACAATTCCAAAAAAGTTTGGATTCAGTCTGACCCAAACCAATTCTCTTTTCTTCCCCCTCCCCCCACTTTTTTAAGCTGTCAGCAAACAAACAAAAAACCCCAGTAATTCTCCCTACTTTAGTGACAGACGATTTACTTGCTGTAGCAAGGTCTATATCTCATCTTAGTCACAGACAAGAAAATAAACTCAGGCCTGGTTTACACATAAAAGTTAAATCAGCTTAGCGACATTAGTTAAGAGGTGTGGAAAAAACCACATCATAGACAGACATAGCCCTGTCGATAAAATCCTGAGTATATACACAGTATGTCATTCCGGTAAGTGCTCTTCCTATATCAACAGAAAATCTCCTTTTGTCAGTGTAGTCTGTGTCTACACTAGGGGACTATGCAGGCACAGTTATGCCAACACAAGCTCCATAGCTACCATAGCATCTGGTAGAAGACATTACAATTGGAAGCCTCAATCCAAGACTGAGGTATAGGAAACAACTCAGAGAGCTTCTATTGGTTTTCAATCTTCTCAGAACAGAGCTTCAGACAGCTGACTATTAACCAAGCTCCACTCTCAGACAGACATTGGGTAACCGACATAGTTGAATCAAGTGAGACAAAAAGCAGTGTATTGTCAGCATCCTACAGACTCCACACTCTGCCAGCCATTTAACATACTTGTTGAGTAAGATGGGTGACAATGAAAGAGCCCACAGGATGGAAGAGCAATTGTCCAGAATTATCCCCTAAAACCTATCCCAAAGAAAGAAGTTGCTCAAGGGTGACTCCTTCCCCTTCTGCTACAGAATGCAGATGTATTCAAAACACCCTGTAGTTATCAAAGTGCTCTAAAGAATTAGCATGGACACCTGAGCCTCTTCCTTAGCTGGGAGGAGATATCAATCAGGACAGTTTCTAACCCACATACAGTCCTAGCTTCTCAATGACTGGGTTTAAGTGCAATTCATTCATGTAACTGCTTTTGCAACTCAAAACAGCCTAACCTCTTCAAAACTCCAGGAGATTTTAAAACTTTCTTTGAAAAAGAATCAGTTTTGATCTTCAACCTTACTGTTAGTTTCTCAACACCAGCTGCCTCTCAGGTCTCAAACAACAGCAGACCCTACACGGAAAACTCACCACGAAAAACAAATACTACAGCATGATCTTCCAGTGCTGAGTAGAGAAAGAGTACAGGGAAGGAAAAAACAACTTTTTTCTACTACCAGATAACCATATAATAGTTCCTCTGACTCTGGCAGGGGGAGCCCCGGTAAAGTTGCCAGCAGTGGCTGGCAGCCACCCCAGGGGGGGACGTGTCAGAATTCCATTTGATTGCTGTGGTTATGGTGTGCTCTACACTAAGCAATTTCCCTAAATATACTAAGATTCTGCCCATGCCCTGAAGAGCTCAGAATTTAAGATATGGGGAGCATCACGTAGATCAGAAAGCAGCATCAGAGAAGCCTTCATTCCACATAATTATATACAAGTCAGATGTGCATTCCACATTAATCCCGATTACATTTCCTTATTGCACTATTTTCTAGCATCTAATGGAACACATATTCTACCCTGCATGTCACACACTATGATTTACATTGGCTTTAATAAATTCTTTATTAATACCATTTCTGCGACTAGATATATAGCACTCAATAGTAGTGTGCCCATCTGACGTTTTAAAAAAGCATACATAATACCTCTAATAGGCCCATCCATAGTCGATATAAGTAAGGCCTGAGGTGACTTAAGCATCTAGCTATCTTGAACAGCAGCAGAATAGGTTGCCTTCTTCTCTCAGCTATACAAACAGGAGCTCATAAGCTATTTTTAAAATAACCTCTACAAAAGTACAAAACTATATACAGATAATACAGGCCCCTGGGAAATTTGTAAATCACAAAAAGTACTTTTTTGCCTAGCTCAATATAATCTCATGGTATGACGCACAATCTTGAAGCCTCAATATGTATAATCTAAAAAGAAAGTGAACAGTGTAGGAAACATCTGTAAGCACAAATTCTCCAATACCACTTCTTGTTCTGACAGAATTCAGTTCAAGACTTGAGGATACACTTTCCTTTTGATTTGTCCCTTAAACTCTCAAACTTTCCTCCCTTTTGTCCAATAAAGCTGTGTTTCTCTTCTGTCCATTTTATTAAAACAATTTATTAGAGAAATTTTCCTTTTTCTGCTACAAAACAGCTATATCTGATGAAAGCAAAGCTTCTATTGGCAGATGATCACCACAATTTAAATGGTAAAACCTCCAATTACTCGAATTTTTAGATATACAGTAACTCCTCACTTTACATCCTCCTGCTTAATGTTGTTTCAAAGTTACGTCACTGCTCAATTAGGGAACATGCTCATTTAAAGTTGTGCAAGGCTCCCTTATAACGTCGTTTGGCTGCCTACTCTGGCCACTGCTTGTAAGATTCTGTGGAAGAGCAGCAACTTTACAAGGGAGCATTGCACAAGTTCCTCTTCTCTGTCTCCTCCTCCTCCCTCCCAGCACTCCGCCTCCTCCTCCCTCCCTCCCAGCAAAGCGGGGAAGCACCGCATCTCTGCTCCTCCCTCTCCCTCCCAGAAAGTTCTACACGTCGCCAAACAGCTGTTTGGCAGCGCTTAGGGATTTGGGGGTGTGGGGGAAAGCGGGGATGCAGCGTGCTCCGGAGAGGAGGTGGAGTGGGGATGGGAAGAGGTGGGCCTGGAATGGAGCAGGGACAGGAAGAGGTGGGCCTGGAGCATTCCCGGCAAAGTCGCACCTGTTCTTCTCCATGAAAGCTGCTGCTACGAAGGTGCTTTCTAGCATCCTTGCCTGCAGTGGGCTGTGCCGGTGTGGGGTAAGCCAGGGTCACTTCCCAACCACAGTACAGTACTGTACAGTATATAATGCCTTTTGTCGGCCCCAAAAAAATTTCCTTGGAATCTAACCCCTCGCATTTACATTAAATCTTATGGGGAAATTGGATTCGTTTAACATCGTTTCACTTAAAGTTGCATTTTTCAGGAACATAACTACAAGGTTAAGTGAGGAGCCACTGTATAAGGAGCTTTGCGATTTGAAATGTTAATTGTTGCCAAGATTACACTTTTCAGACTGCAAGCTTCAACAAAAACAAGCTACTAATATAGTTTCAAAAGCAACAGTTTAGGATATGCATTGAAATAACTTTCTGCCTATTTCACAGCAAAGATCCTACAAAATCTGTCCTCAACATCAAGACTTGTGCACCGTGATGCTCATTTTCAAACTTTTTGACTATTCAGACACAAAGGAATTACGTGGAAAATATCTTGGATTAAAATGTGCCCATCTAACATCAATTAAAAAAACAAATTGGAGCAACATCCAAAACCACCCCCAAGACCTACACTGACATTGCTCTGCATCTAATCCTTTAATATCTAACCCAGAGAGCTGTTAGGTTGGGTGCTTCTGTTGATCTCAACTGCTAAGGGAACATGAAAAAAATGGCTTTTGAGATAACTAAAAAGTTTTAGTTGAATTGGGTCTAGGTTATCATTATTGTTAGTCATCACATTACATTTCACTTGACAGTAAATTAGAAACAAGTGCAGATCACAGATCATGTGTGTTGTCTGCAAGAAACACCATTCAACCAACCAGCAAGTAGCCACATTCTGCACCAGCTGATGTTTCAAAGTAATTTGAGGATTTAGTCTACTGTAAAGGACACTGTAGAAATCAAAGTGCAAAATGGATCACTGTTGCAAAATTTGCCTCTGAAAGAAAAGGCCTGGGACACAGGATATCCAGAAGCTGAAAATGCAACAAGACTTCAGGATCAAATAATTTCCAGTTTGTGGGGGAAGGGGTGTATGTCAAATTATAATGCAAAACTAACTAACTCCTCATGGGAAAACACCACATCATACTGCTCACTGGTGCATAATTAAAGATATTAAGGAATATTTGGATTATAGATATTAAGGAATATGGTGTTATTGTACATGTTGGAAATATGTGTGACTTATTTATAGGGCAATGGAGTCTGTCAGTGAAAGTGGTGATTAAATGGTGTATAGGTTAAGTTAAAGAAAGGCATTCCCTTGCTTTGGAAGGTTTCCCCCTCAAGCAACCTTACCTGATTATGGGAATTTAATTATATGGTAAGATAACATGATCATGGAAGTAGATGGACACCTGGATTCTAACCTCCACAGATAGTAAGGTTCACTTTTTGAATATAAATAGTTGCTGCTTTAGATGCTTCTAAGGTTTCTATTTTATTTTTCGTTTGCTCCATGTACAACGTACATTAACATATGTGCTCTATCTGAGCTCACTCACTACCACCAAATTAAAAATGTATCGTAAGTCAAAAGTGTGTGACATTTAGTGCATTTTCCTTCTCAGCTATGGCCCGTATTCTGAAAGCTGGTCCACATGGGCAAAGCTCTTGCTTGCACGCAAGACAACTTGAAGGATCATGGGATATGTTAATTCCCCTCCCCCACCTACCATATGAAACATGCATTTTATCCATGTTTTACTAAAAATCTAATGGCTATAGATATGTAGTTATATTGAGGCAAAGGAAAACTATGTTAATTTTCTGAAAAAGAAAATACCAAAATGGAGCTAATGTTTTAAAATATTGGTCTTATTTTAAAAATACCTCAAGGATGTGTCCTTTACTCTTAGAGTTACAAGAGGGAAGAGGAACAAGTAAGCACCTAGAGAATTTAATCATTAACAATGAACCATACTATAACTTTTTTTGTCTTCTTCCTAAATGGGAGTTGCAGTCATTTGAAGGAGCTTTGTGTAGTTTTCTTGGCCAGTTCTGGTAAGTGATGCAATACCCGCACACAGTATTTGAGTCTGTCAGAATAGACTAATTCTATAGTCAAGTCAAGGGAAATTAGATCCACTACAACAAAGCTTCTAAGTCAACGATGAACCTGTCAAACAGAGGCTAATCACTTTTGTTGTTTATATCCTGTGACAACTTGGTTGATTTGCTGCAAAAAGAATACTTTTAGCTTTTTTAAATATTGCAAATATTAACAATCTACCATTTTAGAGGCATCAGAAAATTAATAGAACATATTCTACCTAATTCTCTGCTTTACACCAGATTACTGTACACTTCTCACCCCACTGCTAAAGTAGCTAAGGAGAAAGCTTAAACATATAGAGACAAAAGGATAAACATTTTAGATAGCTTTATTAAAGACTGGAGGTTTTTCAGATCAGTATAGTTATTTCAAGGAAACAACTGAATTACTGGATCTGACAAAAGAGTTGTGGCACACAGTGGCATATTTACTTGTGTATATATACACATACACACATTCATGTGGACGCCTTCAAGGGTTTAGTGATACACTCAGAGCAATTTTAGGGGAAAATGTTTATCCAATGATGGTTATGTCAGACCTTTAACATGAAGGAACTTTGTCCCAAAATAGCATATACAGGCACCTAATATATTCTGATGTCATCCATTTAAAAGGAATATCAGATTATTTTAGGACTTTACTCTTTTTGCTGGTTTAATTACTCAGACAGGATGGCGGGCCAGACTACATGGTGCTTCTAGTTTCAGCGTACTCTATGCATTTCTGATAAATGGGAAAAGAATAGATGACCTGGCAGAAGGCTCAGACAATAACATGTGATTTACAGGACATGAATGCAGCTACTATAAGATTTATCTGACAGCCCTCTCCGATAGTGGACTGTTGAGTATCCGATGGAATGATTTCTAGTCTGGAAAGTCTACTACTGAGTAGCCATACACATTATTTATTTATTAGATGTTTTGGGTTGAAACCATTTTTAAATGATGCACTTCACAATGCTTAGCCATAAATTTAGCTTTAAACCCTAGAAGGGAGGTAGTGTTATTGGAATGTATGTCAGACTGAATTAGGATGAGCAACGCAACGCTTTTATAAAGTGGCCTTGAATGCAACGTCGATTCTTTCAAAAATGATATTAATGTCAAATAAGCAGAAACACTTTGCAGTAATATTAAATGAAGGATTCCTTTTTGTCTTGATAGATTTATATAAATGTAAGTACACTCACAAAGTCTCAAATTTAATGTGTCAGTCAAAAAACTACTTTTTGATGATTGTATGGAGAATAAGCCTTACTCTAGTACATCAATCTGGGTTTTAAATAAGAGGTTTGCACTACGCTGAATTATTTAATTTTTTCATAAACCAAGGGAGATGAGTAAATTTAAATAAGGATCACAACAACAACATTTTTACACGTAGAAGCAAGGGGGGTGTCTAAATAGTTGACTTGAAAAACTTGAACAAAAAATAGCAGAAATAACTACATAAAAAGATTTCTTTTCAGACAGTTGTAGTTACTCTTAAAAATTACTTTACCTAGGAAATGGTTGATTTTCTCCATTTTCCTGGATAAACAATAATAAAATCTCAAACCTTTTTTGCTGCAACGACATATGATTTTATTACTGTATTGTTTGCTTCTTGGAAAAGAAGAAATGTCCCAGTCTTATACATTGAAGTTTTGTTTATTTGTTTAAGGTATTGGTATATAATTGGTATTGGCGTAATACTTTAATAGGGCAAATATTGGGAAAGAAATTAGGTACAAAATACTGAAGATATTAATCAGAACAGCCCTCCACTTTCATAAAATGTCTGACAAATTTTTGGAGTTTTAAATCAAAATTGTACATGCTTAATTTGTAACTATTGAATTATTTATGTGATTAAAAACTAGTTTTTGACCTGATCTTTCGATCTTTGGCACTCCATCCTCTCCATCTCCTCTTAAAAAATTAATTATAATTTTAGCAAGAGGATACCACTTCACTTCCCACCCTGTCTTGGGCCAAAATATATATAAATATATATCAATCAAACTCAACCCCCTCTCCTCCCGGTATCTGTAAAATGTCTAGTTGAAATTCAATTTCATATCTCTCATGCTTTCATGCAGCAAAAGACAGTTCACTTTTTAACAAAATAAATCACTTTTGTGATTGCCACACTGACCTCTTTGAATTAGGAAAATTCAAAGTGAAAAATGTAATTATCACCCCCAGAACAATCTGTACACATCTGGAGCTAATTTTGGCTTCATTTCTCGCATCATTTTTCATATTCTGCCAAATATTACAACTGCTATGTAACTTTTAAGAGTTAAGTGTGACTTTATTGGTTTATTTCAACTCTTACTCAAAACAAGCTCATCCTTTGCTACTAACGCTACTAAGCTATCACCATATCCTCCATTTGATTAGATTAGCATTGAATAGCACTGTGACATGTATGACAAATAGGTGCATTAGAGTGGGTCATTTATTCCTTATACTTTCAGCTTCCAACAACCAAGTATGTGACATACTGTACAGAGGACAGTATTGTTCTTTGCAATTTTCAAAAAATAAAATATAAAGAGATTATTTAAAAAATAAAAAGATTACCTTATCAAAAAAGGTAAACAGCAATTACAAACATAACAGGCTAATCAGACCATCTTAAAAAGAAATGTTTTTAGTATCTCAAATCACTAGTTTTCTAAAAGAAAAATAGAGTATAACAAGTTTAAATAGAAGAGTATAACAAGTTTTATGTAGGTTTCCAAGTAACATCTATTTTGTTTTTTAAATAATCAATGGTAAATTTGTATTCTAAGAATGTAGAGTGGTTAGGTACACTTTCAGAAAATAACAGCAACATTTATGATAAGCAATTATTTCCAAGTTCCATGAAAGATATTAAGTAAAACTTCCAAAAAACAAATATATTCCCTTGATATTTTCTGCAGAAGATGGGGAAACTATGTAAATAAAATTCTGATTACATCCGTGAATAATAAGCCCACTAGAAACATAACTACTCTTCACTAGTTCATTGTAAAATCCATTAGGTGTAATCTCCAGAAGTAATTGTTCTTATTGCAGTTTATTGACAATGGAGACTATTGATTTTTCACACCTTCTATGATTCTTTCATTTGTATTCATGAAATGTCCATCAGCACAGTCTAAATAAATTTGGCAATATAGGCACTAAAACGAATAAATCGATGTGAAGAAACATTAATTTTGCATTATCCTTATTCATCAGGCAAGTAAACCATAAGGGTTGTAAATGAAGGTCAAAGGTTTTTAAATGGGTCAGAACCCTTGACCTCTAGACCAATACCCTTCCCATTAAAAAAGGCTATTTTAAAGTTTTAAGTAGGGGAATTTACTACCAGGTATCATTTTTAAAGCACCAAAAAGAAAAAGTTCAATAAAAACATTCTTCTATTTAATTACGACAGAGAAAGCAAGAGGACACCAAAAGTACATCCATTTGATGAAGTGCATATTATTCTTTAACTACAATTGTAAGAAGGTTATCCAGTATCTTATTAAGACTTAACCAAAAAGATAGGGCAATTCTAAGATTTTTAGAGCATCTAAGGTGATTTTGTCAAGAATGTGGAAAATCTTGAAGTGTTGACCATCACAGCCACTTTCACATCTTTTTTTCCCTCAGATTCAAAGTACATGCCAAAAACAATTAACAATAACAAGGATTTCAAAAGTATTTATCACTCATTTCATAACCTCTACACAAAAGAAAAACGCTCACTCATCCCAGAGGATTTCAAGTGCCACTATACAAGGTGCAGAAATCAATCTGTTTCCCTAACCTTAATATTTTATTTTCTCTTATGAAAACAGAGCAAGGAATTAGACTTCAAGACTGAGGTTATGTAAATGCTAGACATTTTTAATGGGACACAAAAACCTCAGTGTCTTCGCTCACCTGAGATTTCAATTAGTATAACATCATAATCCATTTGCAATCAAAGTGTCTAAAATTTAGTCCTTCTACACTACAGTTAAAAATATATTCTAATTGTAAGCATGTTTACCATAACTTCAGCTATTTATCAAAGGCAGCAATTTCAGCCACACAACTTTTCTACAGTATTAATACTATCAATTAAAACTCACCTGAGAGCAAAGTAACATGACCAACTCCACCACTGAACTACTAGATTTCATGCAGACCAGACCTACAAAAGGAAAAAAAGAGATTTAATTATACTTAGGTTTGTATTTATATAGTATTGGGTATTAAACTTATTAAAATCTAGTACATTTGTTTTAATATATAAAAGTAACTATGTCTTAAACAGCATCTTTGTAATCAATTAAAGCTGAATTTTTACACTTGTATTTAAATGTATATTAGCTCCAAGCTATATTAGCTTATAATTTGTATGCTTAAATTGGAGATCATTTTTGAAAAATTAACTTGTGCTATAAAATGCTACCTCAGATTTATTTAACTGCAATTGCATAAATATTTGTGTTTCAAAATACTAGAATAAGTGTGCATAGCACATGCTATATTGATCCATAGTATCTACGCTTTGCTATTTTGGGGAGGATTGGTCATTATCTATGCAGAGAAGGGAAATGGCTCTATGACCTTTGCTTTCTACATTGCGCGCTCTCCCTTCAACCCCCTAGCTATCAATCAAGTTTCCATTTTGTTTCATGGCAGCAGACATCCCAAACACTCTTATTAGTACTTTGACCCGTGACCCCACACTAAACCTTAGCAGAAGTGCAAACAGTTACCTATTTTTTATTTTTTTATATATATATATCAAATTAGTTTGATTTTTATATATATATATATATATACACACACACACACACACACATATAAAAATCAAACTAATTTTATTATTATTATTATTATTATTAACAATTCACATTTCATTTTGGCTTGTCTATAGAATATCAAAACTGCTTTTAAGGCCTAAAAGTTGTGTTTTTCTATATTTATTTTTGTGTAAGCAATGCACATGCTATGATTGTTTTTGTTGTAATCCCCTGGTGATTAAATATCTGAAATACATAAGAAGAAAAACCCACAGACTTGAAATCCTTCAGACTACTTTGAAAGGAGAACATCTTTTATCCACTTGTGTACACAAAAAGCCCATTGCCAATCTGAATAAAAGTTTTAAAAATAATTTTTGCTTGCTTGTTATTCTTCTGACTGTGATGATACAAATTTTGTTTGAGAGTCAAGTGCTAAGTGAGACACACATATATATCCAAAAGCAGAGTCTGGTTCTGCACAGTTTCAGAGAAGATACATTCATTGTGACTGTTCAAGCAATTTTCCATAGTTATGCATTTAAGAGCAGAAATAGGTATGCAAAGTTAAGTTTATACAATACGTAACTGTAAATTCAACAGGGCTCTCAACATCTCTCTCAACTTTTGTTTTCATCTATTGTAGAGAATGTTCTCTTTTATTATGCTTTTAGGTATTATGGAGGCATTGATTGCAACCCCATAGTTAAGGGTGCATTCTGAACTGGGCTTAAAATGGGGCATACATTTCTCCACTTGTAGATGGTTTTTCAGTATGAAATGTCAATGTTAGAAAACGTGAAGGACAAAGACTATTTAGTACAGATTGAACCTCTCTAGTTTGGCACCCTCGGGACCTGACCGGTGCCAAACCAGAGAATTTGCCGAATCACAGGACGTCAATATGTAGCGAGTGGGTCTCTATTTTTATCTCGCCAAGGAGAATAAATGAAACAACACTTGCAACGCCACCTAGCCGTAACAAGTGTTAGTGTTGTTACACAATTTTACTGTATTGACACAAGAAAATAAGTAGATAAAGCATAAAAAACATAAAATAAAATCATGCCAGACCACAGATGTTGTCGGACCAGAGAGTGCTGGACTAGAGAGGTTCAACCTGTAGCTCTGTATTGTGTAATAAGGCTCAATAGGAAATGTTTGAAATTAATTTGTGGTAGTCAGATCTGTCTGTCTATCTATGTACACATATACAACAAAAACTGGTAGGGGCAAATTATCTAGATCTGATACAATAGATCGTTCTTATGAAGATATTTGAGATTAAGGATCATGTGTTTGCGGTTATACTTCAGAACTGAAAGTTTATCACCAGACCCAAGCACAAAATCTTTGAAGAAGCTCAAGAAATGCCTTTTTTTTTTTAAATGACTACAGGTATCCAGTGTTCCCAATACAACTGAGGCCTCAGGCTGCTCTCTGAGACCCATTCCTTCTTATCTAACTTCCAACAGCCATAGACCCTCTCTCTCCAGGAATAAGAAAACCACAGCTAATTCACTCCCTATCTTGTCAGGTTTCAGAGTAGCAGCCGTGTTAGTCTGTATCTGCAAAAGGAACAGAACAGGAGTACTTGTGGCACCGTAGAGACTAACAAATGAGCAATTACCAGCAGGAGAATGGAAAAAAAAAAAAAAAAACTTTCTGTAGTGGTAATCAAAATGGCCCATTTCCAGCAGTTGACAAGAATGTGTGAGGAACCGTAGGGGGGAAAAATAAACATGGAGAAATAGTTTTATTTTGTGTAATGACCCATCCATTCCCAGTCTTTATTCAAGCCTAATCTAATGGTGTCCAAGTTGCAAATTAATTCCAATTCAGCAGTCTCTCGTTGGAGTCTGTTTTTGTAGTTTTTTTGTTGTAATATTGCGACTTTTAGGTTTGTAATCGAGTGACTAGGGAAATCGAAGTGTTCTCCAACTGGTTTTTGAATGTTATAATTCTTGATGCCTGATTTGTGGGGGGAGGGATAGATCAATGGTTTGAGCATTGGCCTGCTAAACCCAGGGTTGAGAGTTCAATCCTTGAGGGGGCCAATTGGGGATCTGGGGCAAAATCAGTACTTGGTCCTGCTAGTGAAGGCAGGGGGCTGGACTCTATGACCTTTCAAGGTCCCTTCCAGTTCTAGGAGATGGGATATCTCCATTAATTAAAAATTAGTCCATTTATTCTTTTACATAGAGACTGTCCGGTTTGGCCAATGTACATGGCAGAGGGGCATTGCTGGCACATGATGGCATATATCACATTGGTAGATGTGCAGGTGAACGAGCCTCTGATAGTGTGGCTGATGTGATTAGGTCCTATGATACTATCCCCTGAATTGGCAACGGGCTTTGCTGCAAGGATAGGTTCCTGGGTTAGTGTTTTGGTGTGTGGTTGCTGGTGAGTATTTGCTTCAAGTTTGGGGGCTGTCTGTAAACAAGGACTGGCCTGTCTCCCAAGATCTGTGAGAGTGATGGATCGTCCTTCAGGATAGGCTGTAGATCCTTGATGAGAGGGGCACTGTGAAAAGCAGGTGAGCATGCAGTACAGGAGAACATGGTGGGTTGGAGGGGGAAGTCTTTTTGTGATTTCCAGGGTAATATGGAGGGCAGGAAGAGTACGTGGGAATGTGAGAGCACCTGTGCAAAGAGGATAAGGCAAGGCTTCCCTCACACCGAACCAACTGGGGATGAGCTGGGAGAAGCAGACCAACATAAATGCTACATCACCCCTCATGGCAGGATAGACAATGGAAGGAGAAGCCTGCCAAACCCTCTGAGGACTAGGTGGGGCCAACTGAGCAAGAAGCTAGCTAAGACCTACAGCGGGCTGAGTTGCAACCCAGCTCCAGTAGAAAAGCTGGCTCCCGTCAAAAGGAGAAGACACAGATTCAGAGATAACCCCGGGGGAATGGGAATTGAGTTCAAAGAATAGACTTCAGGGGAACCCTGAAAGCCAGAGATAACTTGAGTATTTGGGACTTTTTTGTTATGGCCCCTTTTGTATCAGTTTTTATAATAAATCAGCGTCAAAGAGGGTTTTATTGAGTTAAGCATCAAGAGTGCCTGAAGTGGAGATACTGGCTTCCTGAGAAGGAAATCTGAGGCAGAGAGTACACACGCCACCACACTAACTCAGCAGGGGGAGCATTTCAGAGCAGACACGCTATATAGCAGTCTGCATATTGCTTCAATGTTTCCACCAAGCTGAAATACAAATAAAATAAGACCTAACATATAAATAGACAAAAACTGCATGTAGCTACAGTTTCAAATTAAGTTTTGAATTGTGAAGAGGTTTAGTTTGTAAAACTAGGTTATTTTAACAGTTTAAATTAGTCGAGTTTTCTTTAGAGCCTTCACGTTTGGCAAAAAAAATTAAAAATGGAAACTTACTTGTACCTTCTATCAGCAGCTCCTGCCCATGGCTACCCAAAAGAGTGCGAGAAAGAAAGGGAGCAAAATCCACAAAAATCTCTCTCAGAAGAGGCGCAGCCTTTTCCAAAGCATGTTCAAGCCTCTCTGTAATGCTAATTAGAAGATGTGTAAGATTAATGAGAGAACAAGGAACGAAGTCAAATTTCCATAGGAAGAGGAATTATTTTTGACATGATATCATTTTCATTATACAAAATTTATTAACAGGAATCAGCTCCCAACCAATGCCTTTTTCACAAAATTACATTTTAATATAGTCTGTTTAAGGACACGATACAGTACCCATTGAAATCAATGGAAAGATTCCCAAGTTCAACAGTTCCCAAGTTCACTGAATCAGGCCTTAAATTATTAACCATGTCTTAGTAAATAGTTTATAGGAACATACCAAGAAATTACATCATCAAAAAAGTAAGAAGCAGCAACGTTATCTAAACATTCAATTAAAGTAGTTACCTCATATTTGAAGCAGAATCCTCTGGCACAGAAGAAACTGTAGGCACAGGTGGCAATTTTGAATTAGATGATCCACTGCCTACGAAAGAGAGTTAGAGAGAACTCATCAGATGGGAAGCATGGGCAAGAAGGATAGACCATAGGAAAAGAAATCAAACACTCAAGTTTGAACCCTAGCATACCAATTACTTGCAAACATGTGTGACCTTGGGGCCAGGGCTGGCCCTAGGAATTTTACAGAGTCGGAGGTGGCAGCAGCAGGGGGTGTAGGGAGGAATGACACAGCAATGTGGGCACAAACACCCCTGAAGTTGACACCCATGACATCTGCCCTGCTCGCCTTCCCCTAACTGGCCCTACTTGGGCAAATCACTTCACCTCTTTGCATCTTTGTTTTCTTGTCTGTAAAAAAGGAATACCACCAATGTACGTTCCTACTTCATAGGTGTGTTTCAACAATCATTCTTTAATAATTCTATAGTTCAAACATCAATTAATTTGGAGGATTCCTATGGCCAGGTTACACAGGAGATACAACTAGATGACCATTTCTCTTATAATCTATGAATGCTTGTGAAAGTTTGAAAAAAGTAAAATGGTAAGTATTATTTAGAGTGCCCACTTCATTAAGTCCTTGTATCTTACCTAATTTTCATATATACATAAATCTTCAAATAGGAGAGTTTTAAGTATATCATATACTTTTTCTTTTGATTGCTAAAGAGCTCTCCCACCCTCTCTGAGCACCTTGAACTGAGAATCCCGCTAATTTTCCCCCTTAAAGTTCTCTGTCAGCTCAATGTATAATACTAAAGCCACCTTCCTTACAGTTAAAGAACATAGGAGATATAATAACAGATCTAATTTACCATATTTAGTCTAGCATCCTGCTTTTGGTAGCGTCTCAAAAAAACTGCCTGATGCTCATGCCCAGCATAGAAAATTTCAGCCCAAATTGGACAAATGCAGCTGAAAATGGGTCTTATAAAAGGAAGCTTCAAGCAACCTTAATAATACCAGCCCTACCTATACTCAAAAACATAAAACACCGTCCTGTTAAAATACAAAACACAAAAAGTAAGTAATAGGTCCAGTTCACTAAAGGGAAGATAGGGAAGGTAATCAGAGGGCCAACAGTAATCATTCTGAAAGCAACACTGAAAAAAAACTAAGGGACAAAATCAGATTTCAGCACAAAGGCTATGTCTACATGGCAATTAAACACCTGCAGCTGGCCCATGTCAGCTGACTCAGGCTCATGGAGCTGTTTAACTGTGGTGTAAACCCTCAGAGAGTCCCAGAGACCAGGCTCCAGCGCAGGCCTGTCCTTCTACATTGAATTAAACAGTCCTGTAGCCCAATCTCCATGAGCCCAAGTCAGCTGATCTGAGCCAGCCACAGGTGTTTAACAGCAGTGCGGACATACCCAACAGTTCAATATCATCAGGCTCAACATAGCAAAGTTGATGCTGCCTTCAGATGCAAAATGGAAATCCTAAAGAGCAGGCTCTGTGAGCACAGATACCGACAGTACAAGTCTGAAGGAACTGTTCTTAAACGCGGCCAGAACCAACACCAGTATGTGACTTAAAAAAAAAAGTTCCAATTTAGGGCCTAATTTTCAAACATGGGCTTCTATTTTTTGTGAGCAAAATTTTATGGTTGAAATTCATTTAAGCTTTAACTGTAATTTATGGTGTAATTTATTATTTGCACTTTTGTGCATAATTTTGAAAATTTTTAAGGACAGAGTGAAAGTTGGGTGGGCAGCATAAATTGGGTGATGTGGAAGTGAGTGATGAAGGTTTATATGACAGCAAGAAAATGCTGGATCCCTTAACTGCTCATTTCCAGCCACTATAAACTGGGGGGCAGTGGTTGTTAAGAATTGTTTTTAAAAGTAATGTTTTTGGATGTTAGCTGGATTTTACTGAAACATGTCTTTAACATAAACACTTCTTAAAATTATTTTGTGAATAAGTAGTAGTTCATAATCATATAATTATCTTTTTTAAAATCCAGTTTCTTTGAACACTATTACTTTTAACATATTCAAAAAGAAATTAAAAGACATTAAGTACAAAAAAGATCAGTCAGATGCTGTGGGTAAGAATTAAGAGACTAAACTGTTAGATACAACCTTCTGTATAGAGAAGCAACACACAGACAGTGATGAACTTCTTGTGACACTGAATTCCACAGATTGACTCAAATGCTCTGTAAAGGACTATATATCTACTGGTTTTTCTTTTATTGAATGACCCCTGTTCTTGGAATATGTGGCAGGATTAAAAAAGACCGTCTGATCAGTTTCATTATATCCTTTAGAATAAAATACCTCTTAACTTTTTGCCTTTCCAGGAAAAGCAGTCCATCTTTGCATTTTCCCCTTGGAGCCCAGCAATAGCCATCCAAGTACTTATGGAGCAAACTCTCAACCAGTTCGTAAGTGCTCCCTTCCTACTCACACCTCCAAGATTGAATACACCTTCTCTGTAGCATGCCCAAATCTTGCCACTCTATGATGCTAGGCTGAACACAAGAACTCAAAATGTAAGATTCACACATATAGAAAGTATTCTCGACATACAAAATGCATTTGGTCTTTTGGCCTCGAGATGAAAACCTTGTCTGTGTTTCTGGGACCTTGAAGTGAAAAAATTCCCTTCAGACAAGCCCTCAGAATATATTTAAAATCTATGATAAAGAGGTCATTGTTAGAAGGTTGCCACAAATACAAGGTGCTATTATGACTCAGATGATAACATTAATACCTTACTATCAAAGATGTGATGGTTTCAAGTATCACAGCAGCACCCAGTTAAGGGCTTATATACCGTATTTTCCGGCGTATAAGACGACTGGGCGTATAAGACGACCCCCAACTTTTCCAGTTAAAATATAGAGTTTGGGATATACTCGCCGTATAAGACTGCCCCTCTTCCAACGCACACCAAAAAAAAATTAAAAAAACATCAGATTTGATTTCAATATGGTAATTTTAATTCAAATGCTTATGACATGCAGGTACTTAGCAGGAAAACTGTCACTTATAAACATAAGGCTGTTTGTCATCAAACATGTAAACATAAAACAGTGCAAGTGGATTAAACTTTTCCTAATTCACTCTAAAGCTGAAAGGAAGGATAAGACAATAAACCCATGGGAGCTGCCATGCTGTTTGTTTTCTAAGCTGTCAACCAAACTGGAACTGATGATGATAGGAGGAAGATAACGAACAAGAGAGAGAGAGCAAGTGCCGGGCAAGTCCCTGGCGAGTTAACAACGCCCATCATAACTGCAAGCTACGGTATTTTTACAGGTTTTGCTGGCGTGACAGTTTCCCTTTAAAAGCCTTCAAAATCCTCCTGTTCGTCATCTGATATCATAAGTACATCAATGACATCTTGTGATACATTTGTAAGGCAGTCATCGTATGGATCGAATTCCGTATCAGATGGTGTGGTCTCAGCTTCGGCTTCCTCTTCATCTTGCCACAAGTAGTCGTCCTCCATACCATCTAATGAATTTGATATGCCACACTTCTTGAAAGACTTGATTACTGTTTCTGCATCAATATCATTCCAGGCTTTTATGACAAACTTGCACAAAACATCCAACTGTGGAGCACGCATGTTTCCTCCTTTTGTGAATGACTTTTCGACGCTAACCATCCATTCATTCCACTGTTCTTGAATGCGATCTTTAAATGGCTTGTTTAGGCACACATCCAGTGGCTGTACCAACGATGTCAATCCTGCAGGAATAACTGCCGCATCTGTGTTTAGTCTTGCAAGCATTTGCTTGGTGCTGGGAGTTAAATGAGCCCTGAACATATCCCACACCAGTAGACTACATTTTTGAATAAGTCCACCTGGTCGCCTGCTCCATACATTATCAAGCCATAGCTTTACCCCTTCTTCATCCATCCAGCCTCTCTCATTCACATGTACAAAACAACCAACAGGGAACTTGAATTTCGGCATTGTTTTTCTTTTAAAAATAATCATTGGTCTCAGTTTGGCGCCATCAGCTGTGCATCCTAGTACCACTGTAAAACTGGACTTCTCATGTCCTGTTTTAATTAAAATTGTTTTTTCACCTTTTTGATGGACAGTTTTATTTCCAACCATATCAAAATTCATTGGAGTTTCATCCATATTTCCAATACTACTTAACGCATAGCCATGTTTAGTGCGCTGTTGTATTACGTATCGATGGAAACTATTTACTTTGCTATCAAGATCTGCAGGTAATTTTGGGGCAATTTTCATCTTTTGCCTCAGTACCATATTATGCCTTCCCATGAATCTAGTACACCAGGATACAGTGGCCTTAAATCTGTTGCTGTGATCTGGGTTAGATTTGGCCCACTGAAGTGCAAACAAATGTATTTTATTTCGTGTCACTACATAACCGTTTTGGCGATGCTCATTCACCATGTCTGCTACATGTTTTTCGAGTTCTGGCCAATGTGGAGTGCCTCTTCTTAATGCACACTTAGCCCTTGGCATACTCTTTAATGCTTTTTCATTTGCTTTCCAGTCCCGAACCATCTTTTCTGTTACTCCATATTGTCTTGCAGCAGCGCAGTTATTATGTTCCATGGCAAAGTTTACAACTTTAAGTTTGAAACTGGCTTCATATTTCTTTCTTCTTGCTGGTGGAGCCATGATGGGGTTTTGACTGTTGGACATTTGTATACTGTACTGTATGTACTGGTGCTATACTGTATGAACAGGTACAGATACTGGTGCTGTACTGTATGTGGTACCCAGTATACAACAACCAGCCAATCACGGCAAGCGATGTACCTTACCGGCGATTGGCTGGTTGTTGTATACAAAGCCTGCTTGGATTGGTCAGCTCTCCCTGCCTGCCCAGCCCTCCCTGTCTCCAAGACTATCAGAGCGGTAGCGCAAACACGCCTCTTTCACCCGTCTGGCCCGCCCTTGTATCCTATTATCCTTCTCTGCCTCTCAGATCTCGCACATGCGCGCCTGCGCCGCTTCACTGCAGTCCTCAGGAGCGAGATCTGAGAGGCAGAGAAGGAGGTACAGTAATAGGATACAAGGGCGGGCCAGACGGGTGAAAGAGGCGTGTTTTTCTGGGCACAGCGCCGCTCTCTTTTTTCCATACCCCGGGCGTCCTGGACGCCTGCAGCTTGCTCCGCCCTTCACTTACACCTTCCCGGTGAGGCGCCCCCTCACCTCGTCATCGGGTGGGGATGGGGATGCGGCCGCGGCCGTTTTTGAGCTCCCCCCACCATATGCGGCGACCGCAGATTCTCCAGTCCGGCTCGGAAGTTTCAGCACCCGCCCTATAAGACGACACCCGGCGTATAAGACGACCCCCAACTTTTGAGAAGATTTTCCTGGGTCAAAAAGTAGTCTTATACGCCAGAAAATACAGTAATTTAATACTAAGGTGGGATGCATGTTAAAAACATGAGAGATAGGAGACATTCCAATATTATTTTTAGCCAAAATGAAAAATCTCTGAGGAAAACATGGAAGAAGCCAAAGAATCGTCTTTCAGGTTAGTGAAATGGTGTAATAAAATACCATGAGGCTACCCTTGGTTCTGGTTAACTTTCACTATTTTATACTGCCATGCAGTAGCATTAGTATAAATGTTGATGGATGAAGAAAGGCCATTACTCGTGACACAATTGCTGTTTTTCCCTGTAGTAACTAAAACTAATTGTGCACTATAGAGACAGACTAAATATACTAGTGAAACCTGTACTATATACTGCATATATTCTTAAATTACTAAAATCATTATTCAAGTTAAAATGCAGCCTAAAATGAGGAAACAGCACTAAGCAATTTATGCTTGAGAGATAGTGTAGGGTAGAGGCCACTGTAAAAACTGAAAATCTATTTTAACCATGTAATGGTATGTCTGGCCTAAGCTTCTCCATCTTTAAGAGACCACACTCCAAATTCAGACATGTTTCATTATAAGAACTAGCTTAGATTTGTCAGAGCAGATTTCCATTTATGTGAGATGTAAATGAATGTGCACAGTGGTTTTTCCCACCAAATGATTGTGTCATGTAAGTTTTTTGGATAAATTTATTAATTTTATAAGCAAATTGGGCTTTCAGTTTTTTTAAAATGGCTTTTAGTGCAATTAGCCAAAAATGAAGCATTTCAGAAGTATGATTTCATCTACAGCACACATGTGGGTAAGTGCAGTAGCTACTTCAAACATGTGGAACCAAACTGCCTTATCTCTTCCTTATCCTTTCACTGATAAACTGGCTCCTTCAAACTGACAGTTTTACAGACATTTGCAAGAACATAAAAGAAAATGCAAATAGATCATCTGTCTAACACCCTTCTAGTGAAAGCTTATTGTTTATTCAGGGTCCCCAAGAGTCTAAACAAATAATGTCTCTAGCAATAGTGTTATTGAAGAAACTCCTTCACCAAAACTCCTTATATCCTTGTGTTGTATATACACAAAAAGCAATAAATACACACTGCATGCTGTACAGTATTTAGTGAGATGCGGGACAGGGGTAGAAATAGGAAGAGGCCAATTGAATGAATAGATCTGCTTAATTTTGCCCAACAGACAAAACATTTTAAATCACTAACGAGCCAGTGCAAAAAATAAACTCCCTATGAATACAAAGAAACTATAATGAAAGGTTTTACAAGCTAGAAGGATCTGTTACATAAACATATCTTCTGTATCCTAAGCCAAAACAAATTTCACGAGAATGGTGCACTCTGATGTGAACTGCTTTTAAGAATGGTTTTTGACCCAATTAATATGTTTAAACACTTTTTATTGGGGATGTTTCTATGAAAATAATGGTCAGCGACAGATGAAGTAAAACAAACTGACAATATTTACTCTGTTATTAATCTTCAGCCACTGTTGCGATTATGACTCCTCAGCTTAGCTGCCACACTCCAAGTAGCTCCTTGAGTGACTTTTACACTGATGTCAATGTAAAGTGAGCAAAACTGTTTCTGGTTCTATTTGTTTCCAATACTTAGCCCTGATCTACACTTCAAACTTATGGCAATGTAACTATGTCGCTCAGGGGTGTGGAAAATCCACGCCCCTGAGTAACGGAGTTATACCTACTTAGCCCCCGATGTAGACAGCATTATGTTGACAGGAGGGCTTCTTCTGGCAACATAGCTTTTACTTCTCAGGGAGGTGGAGTACCTATGCTGATGGGAAAAGCTCTCCTGTTGGCATAAAACCTCTTCACAAAGCACTACAGTGGCACAGCTGCACCATTGCAGTACCATAAGTGTAGACAAGCCCTTAGTCAATGCTTTCATCTTCAGACCTTAAGGTGCTTTCACCTACAGGTGAAGTAGGTCAGCATCATTCACATTTTAGAGCTAGGTAAACTGAGGCACAAAGTGATTATTTTCTCATACCTTTTCCAGCAGCCATATCACATCAAAGAAATCTGTTGACAGCCTCAGGTGTGCGCACCAGCACCAATAAATTGAGACTAAGAGTCCTGAGGAACAGTGATTAATGACCACTATGCAACAAAGTGACTAAACACAAGATATTAAGATTGTGACTATCCTAGGTGAATGTGTCTGTTGCTCAATCTGTTTTCTTAGAAAAGCCTAGTTAATCAGGCAAGAGCAATTATTTGTTAGAGGTTATTTTTAAATAAAATGACATGAAGAAATTAAAATACTATATATAGCCCTAATGTAAAATGTGGTAACACTGCAATTTATATT
This sequence comes from Malaclemys terrapin pileata, assembly GCF_027887155.1. Lineage (NCBI taxonomy): Eukaryota > Metazoa > Chordata > Testudines > Emydidae > Malaclemys > Malaclemys terrapin. Next base: position 84,834,360 of record NC_071509.1, on the reverse strand, counting down.
CACTAAATAGACATCTAGTCTGAAAGTTGTTGAGTTTTTTTTTAATGGATTTAATGTGCTTTTTTCTTAATAGCCAGGTAAACGGTCTGAAATTAATGTAAGGCCAAACCCTTTTTCTCAGCTACTAACTCTCTTCTATGCTAAATGGGGCCTAAAAAATTATGTGGAGATCAGCAAATTGATGTTTGTCTTCTGAGGTCATATCACAATTTTTTTATTTCAGTCTTTTTTTTTTAAATAGTAGAAGATATAACTATTACTCATTTTTGGCCACTTTTTTTCTCTCATACCACAAGGTTAAAGCCCTCATACAAGAGTATTTAAAATTGAAGTGTAGGCAATTTACATAATCAACACTAACACAAATTACTTAGACTTTAAATATTTTATATCAGTGGGAACTAGTGTTCCCATTTAATCTTTATTTTTATTAAAAATAATTTCCAATCAATAGTCATGTTTTAATCAGTTTTAGGCATGATTTCATGTATCCCTTAAGTTTTTCCTTTTAATGAATTAGATTGCCAGTCCAAACAAGTCTGGGTTTTTAATCCTACTTTGTTTCTTTTTATGCATATCGATTTAGATTAGAAGTCTCAGTTTTTGCCAACACTTCCAGACGTTCTGGAGGTTATACTGGTACACGGTTACATCATTATTGTTTGTTGTCTGGATTTCTTATACATTTTACAGTACAGCAGCATTCAACATATTCCAAAATCATTTCTACAAAAAAAAAAAAGTATATACCATTTAGAGAACCTGCAAGCTAAATTCCATTGATGTGCTCCTAGTCAAAGTGATTTAAATCATTGCAGCAATTTCTCAATAATCTAGGCCCTATCGAAATGAGGAAAATAGGGTGTGATTTACCACATTGGCTAACAGATTTTACCTAATGTGCTTTTATTATATACAGAGTGTAAAGCCTTCAAAAATATGCTACTTGCTCCTGGTCAACCCTAGGCTCCCTCTTGAACTGTGACATGTTTTTAAAACACAGCCTATTTTCCTAGTCTAGACCTGCCTCCTAGACTAGTAGACTACTACCTCCTGCAAATTTGAGTGATGAACTCAATTTTCCTTTCTGTATCAAGCAGTAAGAAAGTATTGGATCACAAAAGCATTTCCTTTCATGTAGCACAGTTGCAATTAAATCTGCACGACTCCCACAAGTACTTTTGCAGAGAGCTGGAGAGAACAAAGATGACAATAAATGTGCCCACTAGGGCACCTGGGAAGGGGACTGTACTTGTTTCTAGGTCTTCTTGTTTCTGATACATCATTAGCAACAACTAGTACAAAGAAATGCCAGGTTAACAGGCACGGATGGAAGCTTCCCTGACATAGAGCTTCAATTCAGTTCAAAGCTTTAGCATGCAATGTGGTGGTTTTGCTGGGCACAGATACTTGTGAGAACACACACAGCCTTGGGACTAATGGCTGACCAGAAAGAGCAGGCCTTACGCATTATATCGGAGTGTTAGACCTGTTGTACAGAAAGAAAGGAGAGCCTCAGGACTCAAAGTACCACATGACTGTGTGTTTAAGAACAACCTATACTAAGTCTGTCCTCAGTGAAAAGTACCACAGCAATTACTCAGATTTCATGACTGCAAATGTGTCAGGATAAAAAACTTTGTTGCCTTTGTAGGGAACATATTCAGACCTACTTTCTGTTAGCATAAATATTCTACATTGCAATATTCAAGTTTCAAGATCATACTTAAATGGAGGAAGGCTTTTAAAAATAAAAGTACCCTCAAGAAAAAACATTACCTATTAGTAGAAGAACTGCAACATATCCCTATGCTAATTACAATTACTTCCTATTGTATTACTTCTGCTTATTAATAATATTCTCATCTTTTTTTGGAATTATGGGAAGTATTGTTAAAAGCAACCAAATTCTTATATTTGCTCTGTCCTATAATGAGACAAAAATGAACAAAATGAAAATAACAGCAGGAAACTTAGAACAAAAGAAATTACTATACATAGTAAGCTTACCCAAATCAACATTACTGGTGGTCAATAAAAATACTTTAGCAGGATTCTTTTGTTTAAAAGGAGGTTAGCTTTATAAGCATTTCCAGCTATGGCATGCAAGCTAAGAATCATATGAGTAGTCAAACCTTGTGCTTTAAGGTGTAAGCTGATCACTGGTGAGGGTCAGAAAGGAATTCTCATGGTCAGAAACCCAAGTAACACCACTGCATGATTGGCCAGATTTAACATACAAGTATTTTACCTTTTTCTGAAGTATCTGGTACTGGCCATAGTTAGAGATAGGATATCAAGCACATGCTCCCCACCCTGCAAGCTGTCGCATGTGTGCATCAGCAGACATATGCAGAACAGCTTGCAGGATCCAGGGCCTCAGAGTTTCCTCGGTCTGATCTGGTATAAAAAGTTCTATATTAAATCATACACCCAGTTAGGGGAAAAAAGCAACTACAAAAAAGCTTTTTTCTAATATAGATTCAGATAAGTTTTCCAACCGAAAATAAAAATCAGTAATTGTTAATATTCCGCAATGTTTTGATGGTTAAAATTTTGAAAGCATCTCCCACCCTTGATAGGGAATCTCAATACAGATGATTCCACTTTATTATATTTTTCTGTTTTTTTTTTTTTCTATTAAGCTGTCTTCCATTCACCCTTACTCACCAGGAGATTCTCCTGTCAGGTCTGGGGCCTGCGCTGAATCTAATGAAGAAACCACGCTGACAGCATTTGTGGGTACACTCATGGTAGCTGTAGAAGGGGAAATTGTTGATTTCTTTGGAGCTACGACGACACTCCTACATGGAGAAATACATAAAGTTAGTAAATCATTCTCTTTAAAAAAAAAAAAAAAAAAAGTGTTTACATACAGTGGTCCTTCTTTGAAAGGCAAGAAATACAATACATACAGAATTCTGTTTTCTGCAAACCATGTTAGCTATCAAGTTCAACACTTCCTTCCACATTCTCTTTAGTCACCTCTTTTGCCAGCCTATCTAAAGATACGCACTGACACTTTATCCATGTTCTCCCTCTCTTCCTTCCAATTGTTTATAGCAAGGCTTTAACGTTCATTTCAATCTCCTAGAAACATGGTCAGCTAAAACTGTATGGATATATACAACTACTAGGGTGGGTTACTTTGAGATCTATCCCAGTTCCAGTAAAAACAGTTTTTGCCTTTGGTATTACTCATATTGAGTACTGCTATAAGAGCAACACCATGCTTTAATGATCTAACATAGCTGAACACAAAGGTAGAAAGGGGCTGGGATGTCAGTATACAGTACTCAAAATGAAAGATACTGAGATCTGACAATATCCACCTTGAAAACTGTCTAGATGTGATAGTGTCCTTTAATTCTGTTTTACAATACTGGAAGACTTCTCAATGGAGAAATCTATAGTATAAAAATAACTAAACCCATCCTGAAATGCTAATATATAGTACAAACATTAATGTCTTCATTACATTTCAAATGCATCTTATATGGAAATAAATCTATGGAGATATCTGAACTTAAAGATATACTTATTAAAACAAATCAGAAGATTCTTAGACCTGAAGACAGTGTCACCAGTCTTTACATAAGCTAAATTTCAGGCATTACATTCAACAATAAACATAAAAGAAGAAGAAAACATGTAAAATGTCAAGTTAGGCATGTAGATTTATCTTGTACGTTACCAAGCAATCTATTTATGATACACCAATTTCAATTAAATTGTAATACTTTATTCCAAATACCTAAAAGACCTTGTTAAGCATACGTTTAAGGCATTTTTAATTGCAAGTTAGCTCCATAGACATGCAAAAACCCAACTAATGAGGTAAAGAGTGCAGCTGATATATAATGCACTCCCACAGCAGCGCTTACTTTTAATTACCTGGTGTTAACTGTAAGTTGAAAGTCTTCAACATTCAATTTATTTAATCACATCTTATGTTGACAGTACTATAACTACACACTGAAATTATTCCCTTAATAACTTTAAAGAATTCAGTTTCTAAATAAAGTTACTTAGAAACTTGAACCAAATTCAGCCATGGAAACAAGAGGTTTTTGTTAAATACTTGAAAAATAATTTTAATTAGAAGGGGAAAATGGATCACAGTTGTCTTTCTCCTTCACTCCAATGAACGTCACATAAACTAGGCTGTTACACTGATTAAATCAACCTTCCTATTGCTAGGAGTAGGCAGCCACTATACTTGGGGATAGTGTGTGTCACATCATTATAAGGTTGACTGCTAATGTTAACTATATACTAAAAAACAGACGTAACAACCACCTGAGCCCCAAGCCAAGACATTGTGCTTGAGCTATGAATTTCTATCATATGTACATGTTGGTTTCCAGCAAATATGTACATTGTATTAGAAAAATAGTTCATATAAATATATACACTGTCTGCTAAATTACACATACATTGCCATTAATATACAATGGGGCCTTGCATTTCCTCATGCCTTACATTACAGAGCATAAAACAGATGATCTCCCTCTAGACATGCAATACCAAGACACTATTAATTGCTCTTCTTTAGGACAAGTTCAAAAAACAGGAAGGAGGTGGGGGGGGGAGAATATATATTTACTGGGTTTTAGTAACATGGGCATACTATTAACATTAGCATGGGCCTCCAGCATCTGACCCACACTAGTAAATTTGATGTGTATTTCCTTGCTGGATTTAAATTGTTTTATTGTCAAAATACTCAATAAAAACATTTAACTAGGGTCCAGAGATCTACATTTCATGAATGCAGATGTATTCACATAGTCTGTATCAGACCTTAATGTAAAACATGGAGACATTTGTTTCCTTACCCCCAAAAGAGTTACAGTAGCATTTTATCAAGCTCCTACCAACAAACACAAAATGCATTACAAGAAAACTGGAATGGATCCTAATATAAATGCAGGAAAATAGTTTGGTGATAAAATTCTGGAACCACTAAAACTTTTGACAAGGTTGTTATTGTGTATGCATAATAGCTTGTTGTTGAATAGCTCTCTCTCCTACATCAATGCAATTATTTTAATACTGGAAGGTACCAAAATTAACTTAAGAACAAAACATGTGCTACATTTTCTTTTTTCATTTATGTTTTCAGGATTTTTCTATATCAGTCAGTTCTCAGGAATCATCAAAACAAGAGGCCCTCCACCTTTTACTCCTGGGGGAATTCTGTGCCAAAAAATAAAAAATTCTGTGCACAATATTTTAAAATTCCATAAAATTCTGCAAATTTGTCAAAACACTATATAATCACAGCAGTTTCAATGATTTTGGTAACTCATTTCAAAATACCTGTCAGCAAGTATGTCTGTAATAATACAGAGACACAAAAATTCCCACAGTAGTAGAGTTAAAGAAACCCCCACGACAACCCAGTTCCTGTTTCTCTGCCCCTTCCCCCGCCCGAGCGCACCCAGGGAGCCAGATACCCACACCCCCTCCCCACCAGAGCCCAGCCATGCTCCCCTAGCCCAGACACTCACACCTGCTACCCTTCAGAGGCCAGCTGCAGGCCCCCTCTCCCTCCCGGCCCAAACATTCTCACACTCTACCCCTCCAGAGCCCAGCCACATCCCCTATCCCCCTCCCACTGAGACCAGGGATCCGGAGTGATAAACAGCCTGATACTGGGTCCTGGGTTTCCACAGAGTTTCCCGCATGCCACCACCTTCTTCCTTCAGGGCGTGTGGGGGACTGTAGCTACCAGGAACACTAAGATCCCTTCCCTCCCCCAGGCCTTGTCTTCTATTTGCAAGCTGGACTCTGCCGGGTCCAGCAGCCCCTAGTGACAGCCAACATCTCTGCAGCCTTTTCTGTGGGGGGGAAAAAAGGAAATTCTGTGTGCACAACATTAATTTCTACACAATTCTGCATTGCACAGTGGCACAGAATTCCCCCAGGAGTAACCTTTAAGAGGGCTATGAAAATTACACTGATAGGCCCCTAGCAATTATGAAGCCACTGTGGCTTCTAAATCTGTCGGGTAGGGAAAGCCCTGGATTCTCTGAAAGTATTACACATAAATGGTTGATCAGAATCTTTTAATTTTAGAATTTCCTTCTCTAGCTTAAGAACCTATCCACTAAGTTTTGAGATCGAAGGAATTTTGGAAGACTTCATAAACCTTCTGTAATAATTGTCTATAAGAAATGTGCTCATTAGGGTTGCCAGGTGCCCAGTTTTCGATCATAAAGTCCAGTCGAAAAAGGGACCTGACTGTGTCCGGTCAAATGTACTGACCAGACATCAAAAGTCTTAGTTACTGTGGGCAGGAAGAGAAGGGCTGCCTCCTACCTGCATCTCTTGGGCAGGCAGGCAGGCTCCATGTCAAGCTACAGCTCCAGAGCAGAGGAAGCCCAGCGGGTGGGGCAGGGAGGTGGAGAAGATCCAACTACGAAGATGAGGGAGGGCAGTGAGCAGTACGGGGAGGGTGGAAGAGGAGCGAATGGGGGGCAGAGCTTCGGGGAAGAGGCAGGGTAGGGGCAGGGCAAGGGCAAGGCAGTGGGGGTCAGTTGTTAGCAATTAGAAAGTTGGCAACCCTAGTGCTGATATGAGTGTCAGCACCAGAATTGGACACTATTCACTGCACAAAACTATGATCATGCCAAGTTAAGGTTGACCAACAGTGATAAATACCCTTCCATCAAATCCACCTATACTTAAACCTCTGAAAACCAAGGGGGGAAATGTGAAGATTTCTCCAAAACCTCACCCTACAACCTCAATTCTCCCAACCTAGAACTGGCAGTAAGCACTGGGGCAAAACCAGGCATGACCAATCAGAAATACAAGCTGCCATTTTCTGTGTTGTGTCTAACACAATGTTACACCATAGTTCTTCGTATCCTGATACTAATACTGCTACTACTGTGCTAAGTGTAGCTGAACTTATCAAGGGATTAGTTACACCAAGTTTCCAGAGCTTGCACTGCCATTTGAGGAGAGGTGCAGCTTCAGCTAAAGCAATCTGGCATCCCTTTTTTCCCTGCGTTGTAATATACAGCAGTTCAAAGCAGATGATCAAAATGGGCCCTCTGGCCACTAAAATCATCTGTAGAGAGTATTAGGACAACTATAACAGTTGTTATTCACATTCACGAGGTATATGAAGATAGTGGGATATACACACATCATCCCTAATGTTTTCTTACACATTCTCAGAGCTCAGCAGATAGCAAAGGAAACAATGAGTAACTGCACCACAAATCTGACTAACACACACAATTACCATTAGGTATCTTCACAGGCTTTTTTGAATTACAATCTCATTATTCCTTATTAGAATGGAAACTTGCAACTGAAAACAGAAAAGAAAATTAAGTTTTAACTAACCATGGGATAATGGCTCAGCACCGTAAGTGATCTACTTGAATTCGAGTGGTAAGAAGCAGAGTCATTAAACATCCCAAAGTGGAGTGTACAGAAGAGCCTATGTTGCAGTTCAGTAAGAGGATTTATATATATCCATCCTGGAGGATGTTAGAAAAACTGCCTCTCAGTTAGGGTTGTTCAAAAATTTTCCATAAAAGTTATTTCAATAAATTGTTTTTCATAAGACCTATCTGCTTTCCACAGAAATTTTTGAATTTTTGTCAAAATAAACCCCAAATATCTGAAACAGGAAAATGTTTCAGTTAAAGCAAAACAATTCAATTTAGAAGCATGTTGGTGTCTCATGGAAGTCGTATTTTGAGTGTCCCCATTCTCCTCTATAAATCCGATTCTCCAGCAAGATTATATCTACCATGATGCACCGCAATCAGGGACTTCCACAATGCACCATAGTAGCAAGAGGGATGACTGTAGTGCATCATGAGAGATGGAATCCAAGGGGAAAACATTTTCCCTGACCCGCTGTAATTTCAGTGTAAACTGTACCCAGCACATAAAGGAGTGAGTGAAGTTCTGGCACCCAGAGAAAATATCAGCCAGGCATTAGCCTCTGAGATGATCTGGGATGGGCCCAAAAGTTTTATGTATCTTTGAACTTGCTCTCTTCTCGGTTACCTGCAATTGCCATGGTCTCCAGAATCTGGAGTTTAGATGAGAACTCAAAAAGAATGAACTGTAATCTTTAAGTGCCTTAACATCTTCCTTTTGCAACTAACGTTTGTCATATTACCCATTTATTTTAATCTGGTATTTAATGTATTTTTTATATAATCCATTTATACTCTGCATCTTTCCCTTAATTTTTATGCACAGTTTAAAGAAAGTAATCAAATAAGATTATAGCCACAGGATTTATTTTTTAGAGGTTCAACTCAAGGGCCTCTTGAAGGCATGTTACCAAGGCATGTTTATTATAAATAGATTTGTTTGCTTTCTATTAGCTGGGATGCACAAGAGTACATTTGAATCATAGATCTAGTACCTTAAAGTCCTCTGTTTAAACTTTATGATACTGTGATAAATTCTAATACAGTTCCTTAGAAAGTGATATTGATATTTTCTCACCCTCAGTAGCTAAGTAGAAATATAACAACTTTCAAATAAATATATGTTACTTGTTTAACAGCTCCATAACTAGCACAAATGGTTCTGGTGTTGGTCTCAAAAAAAGGGTTATTTCACAGCTAAAATACTTGGAATTAAAGAAGTGCCAACTGACAGACCAATTCATGAACCACTAGAAAACCCATTATTTTAAGATAAATGTCTATATAAAATAGAAATTATATAGAAACTATGGAATATGTATCATATTTGTCTAATGTTAAACAAAATAATCTTAAAAAATATCCAAATATTCAAAAACACCTTCTAGTGCACTAAAAGTTGAGGAGCACCTGCTTTGTCTTTAAGTAGGTTACCACAAAAACAAGATGTTTTCCTTTCATTTAGTAAATTAATTGATTGATGAATTATGTTTTTAAAAGGGAGAAACTCTTGGATTTACAGAAATAACATATTTATAAGCCTCCATAGTTCCTATTTTACATTTTACTATGTTTATAAGGAAAGTTGGGTTATTTTCACACACCAAATTCATGTCCTAGGTTCAAAGATGACCATCATCTTGAGTACCTTGATCACATGTAAGATTACCCATCAATTCATTTTATTCCTTTAATATCTAAATCATTCACCCACCTCATTTAATTCTATATTTCTTCATCACCTAACATTTGCAAATTATAATACTAACTGCTTCAGATATGGGAAAGCTAATATAAAATTAGAAAAATACAACAAAATATTCTCACACATTTTCTGAGCAAAACTCTGCCTCAGCACATCTGTAAACATTAAAAGGTCTTCAGTAGATTGTCTCATTAACACGACTACTTCAGGTGTTTTTCTTCTTTAATTTAAAACCAAATCTTTAATGTTTAAAGCAAGAATTTATAGCACAAGAATTGATAAACGTAGGTCAGATACGGTGTAGACCAGCCGCCATAAATACATCTTACCCAGAAGGTCAGTGTGTTATTAGTCCCAATTATGCTGAAGTGTAGGAAGGCTTCGTGTTGCAGACAATTATTCACTGATGAATGAGCACAGATCACCAAACTGAGCAGTGGCTTCCATCAGAGACAAAAGGCTTACAGAATAATAATCAATTCAGCCAAATTCTTTAAACAGTCATCTATTCCTCAATTTTTAGAATGCTTATTTTTGTTTGTTTTGATAAGATGCAAAATATCTATAAATATAAAAAAAATTCTAAGTACCTTTTCCCCTGCTTATTTATTAGTAAAGTGATACGCTTACACTTAATTTTAAAAATGTATTGTAAGTTGCACAGATTGCTTGGGCTTGACTCAAAGTAAAAAAATGTGAATCAAGCCTACCTGATGGCTTCCTAATAATTTAGAAATCAATACATTAATTTTAATTCTCACTGGCATGTGGAAATTTACTAGGATTTGATTTCTAGTGTCTCACTTTTCACATTGGATAGGAATACCAATGAAGCAGCTTGTTTGTTCTCCTAAAGAAACAGAAGGTCCTGAGGTCCCAGACCCCAGCCCGAGCACAAATGTCTACACTGCAATTTTAGAGAGCCACAGCCTGAGTCTCACAAGCCTAAGTCAGCTGACATGGGCAGGTGTTTTACTGCAGTGTAGACATACCCACATTGTCACCTTACTGGCTCTGTTATCAATAGAAGATAGTCCTCTTTCTCTCTCTCTGCACACCCTGGAAGAAAGGTAAAAAATGAGAGCTGCTCACAGCCACATCAGGGATCAGATGGGCAAAACACTACAGTCGGGAGGAAAGGGGAAAGAGTATGGGCTGAGAGAGAACCTGTCATGATCCATCAATTTTTTTCTATGGCAGAATTTAAGTTTTCGGTTTGTAAATAATTACATCACATTGTCCAGCTCTATAAGAAATCCTGTAAGTTGCAATAAAAAACCAAAGCCACATCAATTTCATGCTGCTACTCAGGAATGCTATGATCAGAGACAAATTCTGGAATTAGTCCCAAGAAAAAATTATCCTGAATATTGGAAGCTGAAGGAGAGAAACAGTGCAATCCCATCCTCCAGCCAGCCTGCACTCATCGCCATGGATCTGTGCATTTTCACAGCATCCAGAAGACTCTGGAGGAGGGAGAAAAGACAAAAGTCTCCTTCATATGGACAGATGCTAAATGGAGTGGAGTTTCACATGTTTGACAGAACTAGCTGGGGATAATACAAAAGATGGAGCCCCGACACAGGAGCCACTGCCAGCACACTGGTAGAAAACCTACACTCTTAGGCCAGGAGTTGAATGGCAAGAGGGATGAGCTCCTAACTAGGGAACTACTCCTAGCCTTTGTTGGTAGAGCTCTCCTATGATCATCTTTTGTCCCCACTTCCAACTAGCAGATTTAGTCTTACAGCTAAACCTTTTCCAACCTTTTCAAACCTTACCAGGAGATATTTACATGTATTTATTTGTACATAAATTATGTTAAATCCATAAAACTCATTATCTAAAATACAGCAACTGAAAAAGTGCACACATGACAGTGGGAAATGCACAAACAGACTGACCCAAACTAAGCAGCTTACATGTGCGACATTCCAAGAAGTAAACAAGCTTATAAAAATATCTGTTCTGCGAGTTAAAGCTTAGCCTCAGATTTAAGGGCCACACTATAGAACCGTGATTTAAGCATCTGTTTCTCTTATAACCTCAATGTCTGCTTCCACGATCACTGAATTTGTCCACAAAGAGTAGCAGGAGTCAGGAGAGAGTCAGGTAGTAAAAGTGGCAAGTAACAGGTTATTAGACTAGCCAAGAGAGAGAATTCATCCGTTTGTTTTTTGTTTGTTTTTTTTTCCACTCTGAACAGAAATGTTGCTTTTATTTTTCCATCAGTCGTCTGTTCTTGAGACACTAGTAACATTTTCTTGTCTACAAAAAACACAGTCTCAGGACATATTGCAATTGGACTGTGTTAATTCACTGTCTTTGTGGATCTAGTGAAAAAGTCAGCTCAGGCCTTGAACTTTATCAAGATAAAACCCTGGCATCCACTAATCACCATATTGGATCTTCACATAAGATAAGAGGAAGATTTTTGGCATGGGAATGAACACACACACCTTGTTGTTTGCAAAAGCCTGCAACCTGGCAGCCTTTCAGCAAGGTTTCACTCACATAGCTGTTACTGTATACTCTCCAGCTATGGCTGGGAAGTTGATAATCCTTAAGATATGAGGAGAGTTTTGATTTCTGACACAGCATTCCTGAGATAAATGCAGGATCAGAGAGATGCTTTGAAATTCCCAGAGATACTCCGCTGGTAAACTGCTACATGGGAACAACTTTTAACAAGGTGTCTCAAAAAAAAAAAAAAAAAAAAGTTAACTTACCAAGCTTTGTGTTTGCCACCAGACAATACATTAAATGCAAACCAGACCCAGTAAGTTGCATAGAGCATCCTGAAATCTGCCCTTCCAAAGTTTCCCACTGTACTGTTTTGGTGATCCCTCAGAGATAAAAGCTATTCCTTCTAACTCTGCTACAAGCTTCCTGTAAAAAGGTCATAACCTATTCCACCCACCCCAACCAGAAAAATCCCAGTAGACGTGGATATCATTTCAGAGCCAAAACTTACTTTTTAAAATAGTTTTGCACTAGTTATCCTCAAGTGTTTGCGAAACTGCCGATTTTCTCCTTTCCACATTTTTAATGTAGAAATTACATACTTTATCTCGTATTATTTACTACGTTAAAAATTGGTTTTTAAAACTCTTGATTTATGAGCTAGTTACCTATGTGTCACATTACAAATGAACAGATTTACCCTAGATGTGAGATTGTGCACGTCACTACTAGACTGACATATGTAAAGCTTTCACTTATACATTATGCACTTTTGTCTACCTGACACCACAAAAGGAAATGGAAATTTACACAACCTAGCAGTACACAGATGCTGACACAAGGGCTTATGTGCAGCTGCTGATGGATAAAATATGGTATATCAGCAGCTACATTTCAACCCTCCACTGGCTCCTGACCTCTCCCTCACACCAGCACCCCCTCAATTAAGCATAAAAAAGGATAGGAAATCAACACCCAGAAATGTCATTGTGAAGCAGTCAGCATCACTATGCACACAACACACCTGACGCAAATCTACAAAAGCAAGGAAAGGAAAAAGTTGTGGCACCTAGTTGTACACACCTTCTGCTCTTCCATTCAACAGTACACAACTTGCCGCCACCACCACAATGTCTACACATCATAGACCGTACATCACAACCTTAACTCAGCCACCATTTCTTTCTTCTGCACACACCCTATTACTGGAATATTCCCTCTCCCTCCCTCCGCCAACACTAACACTTGTAGGTTTTAGTGCAGTAGTCAGTTGTATTAGGTCAAAGTCATTTAACAAAGGGGTCTGTGCAAAAAAAATGGTTAAAGAAGGCTCATCTCCTTGAGGAGAGAGCGGCAGTTAAGGTTACAGAGTGTGGTATTGGGGAAATGTAAAGGTGTGTGCTTATGGGTGGAGGAGTAGAGAGTATGTCTTGTTAGGTGGCTTCTCTCTCCATTGTCTTGCTTTTTTGGGTTTGTCTCAGACGTGTGTGCATGTAACCACCCTAACTGCTTCACAGAAAAGTTTGTGTATTGATTTTCTTTTTTTTTTTTTTTTCTTTTTTTTTTAAAATACTTGATTGGATGTCAGTTGTACAAGATAGAGGGCACAGACCTGCAGGGGATAGAAGTACAGCGGCTGATGTAAAATATTTTATTTGTCAGCAGCTGTGCACAAACCCTTCTCCGTTGGATAAAATCTAACAAGAGCATAGCTCCTAACTGAGAAGGTTGTACGTGTCTGGTCCATCCCCAATATATCAATCAATCAAGCTTGCATGTGCCTAGCAGTTTTCCAAATAATCAGGTTTGTTGGCAACAGCTAAAAATGACCCTAAATCTAACATCGCTCTCACACACACACACACACACACACACACCCCCGCGGCACCAGCCATCTACCAATTTTTGTGCCAATGGACCATTTTTTCCAAGAGATATCAGTCAACAATGAAAAATAAGACTGCCCAGTAAAAAAATTCAGCTAGAGCCCAAGTTTATATACCTATTAAAATGCATACAGAAAAAAAAAAGAAACAGAAAATTCAAGGGCATAAAAACTAACACTGTGTGAAATGTCACACGAGTTAGCCACTTGCTTTTAGGGGGAAAAAAATGAACATATGCCCTGTTTTAAGAGCATCTTAAAGTGCAATTATGAGTATTGAGCAGCTACCATTTTCATTTAAAATACCCTCTAGCTGTTATGGTTGTGAGTAAAACCTTCAAAATATGAACAATGTACCAACTTCAGAGACTTCTGCTGAGTTTACACAAAGCCTCAAACAATAGGTGCTAATTCAAATGACAATGATTATATATAGGTCTGCTTTGTTATCTGTGTCACTGCACAAAGCATGTAGGAAAGGCAAGAAAATATATAATGAAGACCTACAGCAAATGTTTTCCAAAGTGGATGTGAAGAGCCACACAAGATGTAAACTGAGGTGTGTAAACCTTTAACACCACATGGCAGGGTACAGTTGGTTTTGTTTTCCTGAAGAGAAGGGAAGTTTGAGAAACACTGCTTTAATTGATTATTCCCTTGCTTTTATCAGTTTGTGAGAGTTTTTAACCACGGTATTTTGGGTTGGTTCTGTTTTGTTTTTATGGAAATAAATAACTCGTTAGGTCTGCTCACTGAGCTGTATGATAATGTATTAGCATATAAGCAATTTGACATTAACTGAATTTACTGTCAAACAGATTTTTTTGTTCAGTTTTATTTCTTAGAGCTAATTATTAAATATTCAGATTATGGTATAATCCAAGAGCTCCAGTTACAATCAGGTGCTCATTCTGCTAGGCAACCTACAAAAATAAGGTCCAGACTTTGAAAAGTTTTCAAATTAAGAAAGAGAGAGATTAAATTGTGTTATCACTTTCTTCCAGTCATGAAACTAGTGGGCAGAAGTACCTCACCCTGAGCACATGACTCCAGTGACTCAGGAATTGGACTTATTTGCTCATTGACTGCTAGGAGGAGTTCCAAGTGGCAATTTTTACCCATAATGGATCTGGGTCATCCCTATCTCAGACACTATTTCTCTCCTACGCTGTACTGCCACAACTGAGATAAATAAAGGTAGGCAGCCCCTTGAAACCAACAGAGCTTATTCCCCAAGAGCTCCCTTACATGTAATTCAGTCTCCCTTACCTGATCTAAAATAGCACAAACCAATTTTCATTCTGGGCATGCTGTAAAACCCATTTGCAAGATAGAAAAAATGAATATAGTCATGGCAAGATAATTTTCTTTGAGCTTGGTGGTTTCAGTTAAATGTTAAAAACGTGGGCTAAAACTGTCAAAGAAAACCCTCTCCTTAACACACTCTGATCCTATGTTAGATATCGCCACTTTCTTGATGCAGGGTGTAATTCAACTGATTTGGCCAATTTATAATTTGGATAAGTAGACCAGAATCTGCAAGCAGGGCCGGCTCCAGGCACCAGCTTCTCAAGCAGGTGCTTGGGGCGGCCGCTCTGGAGAGGGGCGGCACGTCCAGATATTCGTCAGCAATACGGCGGACGGTCCCTCACTCCGCCTGGGAGTGAAGGATCTCCCGCCAAACTGTCGCCACAGATCGCGATCGCGGCTTTTTTTTTGTTTGTTTTGTTTTGGGTGCTTGGGGCGGCCAAAACCCTGGAGCCGGCCCTGTCTGCAAGACCTGTCATGGCAGGGAAAAAGCCAAAGTTAAAGAAAGAATGGTTCAGTATAACCACAAGGAATTTAGCAGAAGAAATTTTCCACCCAGACAACATAACAGAAAAATTTAATGAAAACAAGAGGTTAGAGCATTTAATGAAAACAAGAGCATTAGAATTTTACAATGTATCGCAAAATAGCTATCAATTTGGTATTGCTTTCAGAGAAGGAAAGACTTCATCAAGACCCAGTAGATGTATCAATGGAACAGAACAGCACTTCAACTAGTGCAGCATGATGATCCTGGGGGTCATCAGGGGACATCTGGTGGGTTGCCTGGCAACAGCTGAGGGGGAAAAAGGGAACAAAATCCTGGACACATTAAGACTCACTGGAAATTAGGGCAGGAAAAGGAGCAACTTGCTCCTCTCCTCCTGTTCTTATGTTACCCTTGCTATCACCTCCCCCAAATCTCAGCAATTCTTTGGCCCTCCTGTTGTCTTGCTACTAAAATGCACAGCTTCCTTAGGCTGCTAAGTCAGTTCTATAGCCTCTTGAAACAGCACATCACTAAATTAATTGGCACATATGAGATCCAGCACCAAATCAATCCTCCATTTCACACCAGCACTTCCCACTCTCCATTATATCAACAGCTCTCGACACCAAGCCAAGAATCACTATCCCTGGTACCATCTATTCCTCCAACAACAGCCCCTCTGGCAACCAAATACCATGCAGGGTTCTTGCTGTGACCTAAATCCCCTAATTCTTTGCAGCCATAGAGGACTGGTGTCTCACAGGATTTGTGTTTTTTTAAACCATTTTACGAGTCACCGACCAAACAAGGCTGTGAACAGTAAGGTACGGAGAACAATAACCTTGGAGAAAAGCAAGGGACTGCTGTACTTTCATTTCAAGTGAGTGAAAGTGTGGATGAAGGGTAAGGGTGTTATTCTGAGAGGGGGATTTGCCGCACAGAATAAAAGATAGGCAGGCCAGCAATCATTAGTTGAGTAAGCATTGTATTTCCACCATTAATGAACACATTTTCTTTTAGTATAGAGCACTGTTTCTCAATTTTTTTGATACCAAGGACGAGCTTGCTGTGTTCCTAAACTGTGTCAGAGATATCAGTTACCAGCGCTGGTACATGGACCCGTCGTTGAGAAACACTGGTATAAAGTACAGACTGAACTTTCCAGCATTGTTTTGTTGGTGGTCCATGCTCTTTCTGCAGACTCTGCAGCACGGTTGAAACTGCAAGTGAGCAGGCAGTAATCAGGCGAGAGTAAAAGGAGAAAGGGGAGAAGGAATAGGCGTAAGCCAATTTTTTGGCAACACTTTAACCCTTTCCAACAGAAGCACGAAAACCCCCTTTAAAACTATTCAGTTTAAAAAAACCTATCAGGACATTCTATTTAAAGTGTGAATATTATATTTGAAAAGTTTTCAAAAATTTGATTTGACAGTGTCTATAATGAAAATATCAAATTTACCATCCTGGTTGATTTATACAAATCATCACTTCTTAAATTATTGCAGGCATACCCCACTCAGATAATTTATTATTGCTATGTCAGTGAAGAACATGCACGAGAGGCCTCCAGTGTTTTGGAGTGTTTTAGGAATTCTATAATCTGACAAACATAAAATAAGTTAAGCAGCCCCAGTTTTTGCTAATAGCTGATTCTTTCAAGTTCAAATGATTCAATATTTAATTTTAGTTCCAAGTGATTTTTGTTTTACACCTTTAGCCAACAAATCTAGCAAGTATTCCATCTTGTTTTCATTTTTAATATCTACCAACACAATTTATATTCAGACTACCTAATCGTATCTGGTTTTGCAATAATGGAGAATCCAAACAATCTCAACCAGTGCTATTAGTGAAAAAAAACTGACTATCCTTGTTAAAGACAGTTGTAACTCATGGGCCTGAAGACAACTTTTACCTGTCTGACACTTTAAGTAATTTAATATGCTGTCAATTATATTGTTCAACTTCCCTCATTATGTGTTTGCACAGGGTTTCCAAAGTCCAGAACTACACCAAAGCTTTGTAGATCACACTCCAATAGCTTCATGCTGAATACCTCATTTTGCTGCAGTTTTAACACACGTCTCAGGTAATGGCAATGTCACAGCCATAGTCACACAAATAAAATAATAAAATACTTATCAGTTAATTAGGCCCAGATTTTTAAAAGATATTTAGGTTGACTTTTGAAAATGAGACTTAGGCTATGTCCACACTTAAAATGCTACAATGTCTGTAGCACTTCAGCATAGATACTCACTATAGTGATGGGAGGGGTTCTCCCATTGCTGTAATTAATCCACCTCCCAAGAGGCAGTAGGTAGGTCAATGGAAGAATTTTGCCATTGATCTACCCCTGTCTACACCAGGGGGCAGGACAGCCTAGCTATGTGGCTCAGGCTGTGGATTTTTCACACCCCTGAGAGATGCAGCTATGACAATGTATGTTTTCAGTGTAGACCAACTCTTAGACTCCTTAGTTAGACGTTCCAATGCTGAGTGGAGCAACACCTAAATACCTTTAAAAATCTGGGTTTTAATTTCATTATATTACTACAACGTGAGATTATGCAGGTTGTTCACTAGATACATAACCAGGAATGTGTCAAATTGCTATGCAGCGGAACTTTTCTGTACCTTACATTATACATTTAAGCAAAGAATACAAAATGGTTCTCTTTATACAAAATATAAATAAAATATATTACCTGTCAAAGGAACGGAATTGCACATGCTGCTCAGCAGCAGCATCACCAAGAGTTCCAAGGAAGGTTGGTGGCAGAAGGGTAGGATCCACTGTGGCACTATCTGCTGGGGTGCTAACCAAGCTTTTGAGAATGTCCTTTACGTTGACATTTTTTGCAGATGGTACAGAAGATACAGTCTTCTCAGTCAACTCATTTCCTGCCTCACTCCTGTTTTCCTGAGGTTTACTGACTTCTAAAGAAAGTGTGCATAATACTTCACTGATAGCATCTGGACCTGAAATGGCACTCTGAGGTCCTGCTTCAGCTACAGCATCTGAATTGTTTGCTTGACCTGAAGTTGATTCCTCTCCAATGCCTGAGTCTCTTCTTCGTACAGGTGCTGAGCTTTCAGAATCTTCTGTTGATACTGGAGTTGAAGCACCAGTAGTAGCAGATGGGTTTTCTACATCTTGTTACCCCCAAATAAAGAAGGGAAAATTATTTCAAGTTCATTGTTAACAGAACAACATCAACCATATTACTTCTAAGATCTATCAAGAGGTGATAAAGACACTGCTAAAATATTTTATATATACTTAAAGAAAGTTGTATTTATCTTCCTATAAAGCACTGTAAGTCATAAGAAGTGACATGTGATGTGTAATCATGTACCCACTTGTGTCACTAACCTGTAGATGTTGCCTCACTACTTCCATTCTCTGTTCCCTTGAATGACTGGCTATGATGAGGTTGCCTCCGTTCATTCTGGGGTTCCAGTATGTCTCTGTATTTTGACACCATAAGGACTGAGATAAAATATACTACAGCCAAGGCCAAGAACTGAGCCTGTTTACTATCCTCCTGTGAAGAACAACATTTATTTTTCCATTACAATTTAAACAGTGCGATATTCCCTTCATATGGTAGCCCATGGTCTACCAGAAATAGAAATGAGTAAATAAATGTTATACTGAAACCTCATGGACTAAATTGACTTACAAGAATTTATACCTACAAACCACTGTTGCAGAATCAATCCATTAATTAATCATGCTTAGACCAAGGATATAAACCATCTCAAAGAATCTATTGCTCTAGTTTAGGTTTCCTAAATTTTGACAAAGTTGCATCTTACTTGATATTTTATTATCTAAACTAACGTGTAGCACTGGAAGAACAATGTTTTCTAGTCACTATTCACCCAGTTTATAAAATTGGGGGACATACAATTGTGACCAAAACTCTGTTTTTTTCTATGAATGTTTAAGCCTCAGGTTGACTAGACCTAATATTGCATAAATGCTCAAGCTGATAATATCAAATTACTACACCAAATATATATTATACACACACACAGAGACACACACAGCACTTTATCACATATTTACAAAGCTATTAGTATTTGCTATGTTGTAGCCATGTTGATCCCAGGATATGAGACATACAAGTTGAGTGAGGTAATCTTTTACTGGACCAGCTTGCTGGTGGAAGAGAGAAGCTTTCGAGCTACAAAGAGCTCTTCTGCAATTCCAGACGTTCCGCCAACAGAAGTTGGTCCAGGAAAAGATATTGTCTCAAAGATATTAATGCCACTTACTGTAAACTGCAGCCAAGTTGTGTTTATTTAGCAAAGGAGGAAAATGTTTATGAATTATTTCCAAGAAACTCGCCAAATATCCCAGTTTAACTCCACAACTGGAGCTGCAGCAGAAGTGAATATGGCTTTCTAATTTAAAGCCCTATTGTCATTACAGAAATACAGATTCGATTGTGCCCAATTTTAAAAAGAAATGAGATTTGTTTTTATTTTAGTTTCCAGTAACACTTTACAAGAAATGCATGTGTTAACATATTTGCCTGTGTGCACACATGTACACATAGTTTGTGTGTGTGTACATATATATAGTGTGTGTGTGTGTGTGTGTGTATACACACACACACACACACTAATGTAAGTGAACACAACATTTATAAAGAAAGCAGAATTCCAGAGATTCATACTCCGGAAGATTTCAACAAGTTCATGCCCCACGGGGACAGAGATTGTACCGCACGTACATGTGCACATGCCCCTCCATCTGACCTCAAAACCTTGTTCTGTATTTCTCCCAGACAGGCCACAGAATTTCATGAGTCATTTATGAACCCTATTAGATAACAGAACAATAGACAGCTGCCTAGCACGTAGCAGCAGCACAGCATTCAGAAAAATACCAAGAAAAACTTAGCAACAAAACAACTATAAGGTTTTTCACAACTCACTATATCTCTGAACACTACTGCTCGAAGCCGGTTAATATCCATATCCTGCAGAAGTCTGTCAAGGTCTCGTATTGGAGAAATTCCACCAGTCACAATGTCAACTGGACTCTATTCAAGAGAAACCAATTCTGTCACTTGTTTATAAAAGTACCACACCAGGAAACACAAACTGTAGGATATGTAGTACTACAATACCAGTTTCATAGCTTTTATTTTAAAGAAACAGAACAAATATAAGAACAACATACAAACTAGGGAGATGTAACCTAGATGGAGCTACTATAAGGTAGATGCAAAACTGGTTGGAAAACCGTTCCCAGAGAGTAGTTATCAGTGGTTCACAGTCATGCTGGAAGGGCATAACAGGGATCAGTTCTGGGTCTGGGTCTATTTAATATCTTCATCAATGATTTAGATAAATGGCATAGAGAGTACACTTATAAAGTTTGCGGACGATACCAAGCTGGGAGAGGTTGCAAGTGCTTTGGAGGATAGGATTAAAATTCAAAATGATCTGGACAAACTGGAGAAATGGTCTGAACTAAATAGGATGAAATTCAATAAGAACAAATGCAAAGTACTCTATTTAGGAAGGAACAATCAGTTGCACACATACAAAATGGGAAATGACTGCCTAGGAAGGAGTACTGCGGAAAGGAATCTGGAGGTCATAGTAGATCACAAGCTAAATATGAGTCAACAGTGTAACACTGTTGGGAAAAAAAGCAAACATCATTCTGTTATGTATAAGCAGGAGTGTTGTAAGCAAGACACAAGAAGTAATTCTTCCTCTCTGCTCCGCACTGATTAGGTCTCAACTGGAGTAGTGTGTCCAGTTCTCGGCACCACATTTAGGAAAGATGTGGACAAATTGGAGAAAGTCCAGAGAAGAGCAACAAAAATTATTAAAGGTCTAGAAAACATGAACTATGAGGGAAGATTGAAAAAATTGGGTTTGTTTAGCCTGGAAAAGAGAAGACAGAGGGGATATGATAATAGTTTTTGAGTACACAAAAGATTGTTACAAGGAGGAGAGAGAAGAATTATTGTTCTTAACCTCTGAGGATAGGACAAGAAGCAATGGGCTTAAATTGCAGCAAGGGAGGTTTAGGTTGAACATTAGGAAAAAGTTCCTAACTGTCAGGGTGGTTAAGCACTGGAATAAATTGCTGAGGGAAGTTGTGGAATCTCCATCATTGGAGATTTTTAAGAGCAGGTTAGACAAACATTTGTCAGGAATGGTCTAGATAATACTTAGTCCTGCCATGAGTGCAGGGGACTGGACTAGATGACCTCTTGAGGTTCCTAAGATTCTATGAACATGACTCTCCTGAAGACTATTCATCAACACACATCAAACTTATGGTACATAGGGCACAGTGATCAATACAGATTCCATATTAAAAGAAATACGGCTAGGGGAACCTGGGAAAGTAAGAGATTCAGACTTTTTTCAATTGGGGAAGATTCCAATGTTTATATATTTAAATGTTATATTTACAGTTTGGAACAATTACTGTAAGATTTAATATTCACATTATTTGATCCTACATTTATTTTCTGCTACATGTTAATGGAACAAAAAACATAGGGACTTAGCCATTGATACACATTAATTGCAGTATTAATGTTTGCCTTACTTAACGGTGTCATATACTTGCCTTTGCTGCAGACTTCCCTGTTCCTATTAGGCTCTGCATTGTTTTCTGACTCCTTACAGTTTCTCCAATAAGTTTCATTTGTGCATGCTGCTGGCACTCCAAACAATTTCTTACTGCCACTGCACACACTTAAAGAAAAGTATATGTTATATGTTATAATGGGAAATAATTTTATATTATTGGTGCATCACTGCAAGGAATACAACATGCTTGAGTTTACATTAAAAATTAAAAGATTAAGTAAACAAATAAGAGAAAAATATTTTCTACTTTCTAAATTGCTCAAAAACAAAGCTTAAGAGATACATAAATCATAGTAAAAATCAGAGTAATTAAATTATTAGAATTCATATTTCACATATAAATATTTATACATCCAAGAGGATTTGTTAGCATTGCTGAGTCCTCACATTCTGATTTTCTCTTTGAAACATTTTCATTATCACAACTGGATACACAAATGAGCTAAATTTCTTTTGCATACTAACACTGAAGAAAAATAAAAATGATACATTGGTGTGACGTACAAAAAGGAGAAAAACTAATATTTACTATTTTGTTGCTCTCAGACTAAGCCTATTCCTCCTCTAGTCTTTTTTTAACTGATTTTTTTGTTTTAATCTTCTCATTATTTTCAAAAAAGAAAGTACACAACTCTAATAATTTACTTCTCGGTTTGCCCTGTTGCACTTGTCTCATGATTTAATTGTTAGGAAAAGAACAAGCTGGCTGTCATGAACTACGGCATGGACAGTCAGGCCTAGTAGTCGGGGCAGTGGCAGTCATCGTGCTTAGCAGTTGGAGCCGGAGTCAGGAACCTGCAGTAAAGCCAAGGGTCAGAGCCGGAGTCAGGAAGCAGGCAAAGAAGGAAAGCTGGAACAGGACAGAAAAAAAGGCAGGAAAGAAGGCAGGCACAGGAGTGATCATTGCTGAGGGCATAAACCTTGAGCAGCCACTGACCCTGTACTGCTGCTGGGCTTAAGAGCAGGTCTGGTGATGCCTCTCAGGGGCAATCAGGGCATCTGGCTGATCAGGGTATTCAGACTGTTTCTGTTCAATTCAACTCTATACAAATACTGTATAATTAGAACCCTGAAAATCTGCGGATATCCGCTTTATATCCACGAACCATGATTGGAGATCATAGATCGGATGCGGATGCAAATTTTGTATCTGCACAGGACTCTATGTATAATACTGGATGCACTGGGGCTAGTATACAATGATGCAATAGTTTGAATTACACTCATTTTAAATTTGCATTTCTAGTTATCTCAGTCTACACCATCTCCCGAATCATTTTTAACAAAATGTTAACCCTTCTTAAAGCTTTCTTCCCCTCAGAATTTTATCTAAAGATGAATTTTCATTATATATGCTAAAGATGACATTGTCCTGAAACCTTGTATTTTTAATCCCAATTATTTGGGGTGCATTTTCAATACACAGATGTCTCTATAGACAAAATGAAAATATGCACCAAATATGGATTTCAGCTCACTGTGCCTACCAATACTTAATCACATTCATAGCAATTTTACTTAAATACAGAATAATAAAGGCTTGTATGTATTATTTGAGTAGGAAGGAGAAGTCTATTATAGGGCAAACTTCAAGTAAATAAACACAACATATGAAAAAAAGTCACTGAAAAGTAAGAAAACTTCAAATCTAATAGCCAGAAAGTGAGACATATTTGGTTAAGTGAAGTATGATAAACAGGGCCGGCTCTAGGCACCAGCAAAACAAGCTGGTGCTTGGGGCGGCACATTTTTAGGGGCGGCATGGCCGGCGCCAGAATGCCGTCCCTAAAAACGTGCCCCGGCCGCCCTAGCTCACCTCCGCTGCTGATGCCACAGCGCGCGAAACAGCTGATTCGCGCGCCGCTGCTCCCCCTCCCTCCCAGGCTCTCAAGCCTGGGAGGGAGGAGGAGATCCCAAGCGGCCGCGGCGTGCGAAACAGCTGTTTCGTGTGCCGCTGCTCCCCCTCCCTCCCAGACTTGAGAGCCTTGGAGGGAGGGGGGAGAAGCTGCGCCCGCGCCGCAGCCACTCGGAGTCTCCCCCTCCCTCCCAGGCTCTCAAACCTGGGAGGTGGGGGAGACTCCAAGTGGCCGCGGCGCAGGCACCGCTTCTCCCCCTCCCTCCCTCCTAGGCTTGAGAGCCTGGGGGGAGGAGGCAGGGCTGGGGATTTGGGGAAGGAGCGGAGTTGAGGCGGGGCCGGGTAATTAAAGAACCGGAGGGTGGGGGGGGGGGGGAGGGAATTGTTTTTGCTTTGGGCAGCAAAAATCCTAGAGCCGGCCCTGATGATAAACATCAAACTATTCTCCTTAAATATATAAAAACAAAGTTAAATGGTAGTTAACGTTATTTTGAAGAAATCCATTTTCCTTCATTAAGCACTTTTACTTGCTTACCCAGTCGAAGGCATTGTCTCAGAATTCCTCCAGATGACATATTTTTCTCAGACTCAATTTCAGTGAAGCCAAGAGAGCTTGCAAAAATTAACACATCCACAAGGCTGATTAATCTCTGAAGAAATGTTACCGAAGCTTCTATTGAAAGTCCTTGAGTTGGCTCTATATTCTCTAATTCATGCTATGAGAGGGAAAAGTTGAAAACATGTATTTCTATAGAAAAGATCACTCTTAACTAAAAATTCCATGAAGAAAACAGGTTTGTAAAAAGTCCATTATTGCTCATTGCCAAAATAATTAGTCATACTTCAGGCTGAAGAATTTAACTGGAAGAATGCAGACAGAATAACCACATAATATTCCAGGCTACACTGGGGCCCCAAGTCCTAGATGGCTCTTCCCCCTCTTCAGGTAATGACAGCAGGAGCCTAAATTCCTCTTAAGGGAACAGCCCATATAGATCCATGCTCTCTCAAGAGGACAGATATTCCTATTAATGTACTATATGAAGAAAGGCCCGCCCACTCCCACAAGTAATCATTTTTGCAATAGAAAATGAATTTCTTACTGTAGCAGATGTAGCAGCAGAAAGCAATGGCAATATACCACCGCAAGCCATGATCATGTTGTCCATAACTTGAGAGATGAGGTGAATTGTGTTGTGTACAAAGATGACATTGTCACTGCTGTTCACAAAGTCCATCACAGTCTTTGTAGAATGGCTGTCCAAAAAAAGTAAGAGGGTGGGAAAGCATTCAGAATAGAAGTCTATTTTTTGTGTTTTTAGCAAGTTTATTAAGTTCCTTCAAATGCACATAAACTGATATCAATGCAGCCAAAAACTTCATATAAGCATCCTCACAAGGCTCAATCAACGGAACCTAAATCTTGCCCTCAAATTGCCTTTCCTTTTGCTCCTAATCCTCTCCAGAGCATACCCTAGTAACTGGGTCCAAGTGTGTTGTGAATAGTCATGTGAATAATTAATTATTCATTATAGACAAGTCTGTGATCATCTGGTACAACAAAAAGCACTGTATAAAATCAATAAAATAAAGTTTCTCTGGGGATATTAACTAGATTTGAACTCAAGGCTTTGGAAGAACAAAGTTAATATTAACCAAGTCCACCACATTACAATGTTAAAGCAAAGAAATTAATACAATACCACAAAAACCTAGTTACTGTTAAAACACAGAAAATAGATTTTCAACACAGTCCTAAATTATCCACAATATCTTGAGTAAACCTGGTGCTGTATTAAATACATACTTTAGTCATGTCTTAAAACTTCAGTTCTAAAGGCAAACAAAAGTTTCATCTAAATCTCAAGGTAAATTTTATGCACCTGTAACTTGTTTAGGTTTTTTCCTTTTTTTACATAGGTCATTTGTATCTTCTTAGCGGGCTAGCATAGCTATGTGGTAGTCAGAATCAATTTTTACCTTCACTATCTCATACTGATAAAAAATAGCACTATAAACACACTGAAATACCAGTGGCACAACTAGCCCCAATTTTTCCTTCAGTGCTACAACTGATTGATATTTTGCAGATTTTGGTTACAATATTTTGTTTTTAACACACGTAGGACAACATAATTTCTTCAGCTCCATAGAAACATACTGAAGTACAGAGCGGCACCTGTTTGCTTATGTCAAAGCACTGGCTTGTTTTAATTTTAGGGGAAGTTTCTTTAAAGAAATAATATATTTCTGGCTTCCACATTGTGAATGCTCTTAAGATGATGTATATTGATAGATGTCTATTCAGAGATTGGGACCATGGTTCCATTGAAGTAAATAGCAAAACTCCCATTGACTTTAATGGGGCCAACATTTAATCCAGAATGTATATGTAACCCTTCAACCATACACACATCTTTAAACATTCCTGAAGACTGGTAATCAATAATTCTGAGAAGACCCTGCTATAGACCCCAAAATAACTAATTCATACTTTAATAATAGATTTGAAATATATAAACAAATATAAACAAATTAACCAGTGACATTAGATTTCAATAACATCTTAGATTTCTGTTACAGTGCAATGCTAGCAAATATGATTTCCTACAAAGCACAGATTTACCTTCTCCACATCTGTATATCTGTTTCTATTGAAAAGAGTAAATCTGTGAGCAAACGTTGATGCATCTGGGACCACTTAAATTCAGGAATACGAAACATAGTCGACCTGGAATCTCTTCTCTGCCCATCAGATGCAGCAGCCAAGTCTTGTCCTGATGAATCTTCCTGCCTTGATATCTGTTTGCATAAAATATAGGCAGGTTCCAAGTAACAAAAATTCAATTTCAGCAGTGTTTACTGAAAAAGTTTCACTTTGGATTTAATAGGTCTGTAAGCTTAGACATTACATAAACTTACAAATGCACATACATTTAAAAATTAAACCAATACAATTGCAGGGCCACTACTGATGGATTATACCAAACCTACAAACTACAATACAACTGCACCACCATCTCTGCCAGTCTAGACAAAAATAAGCAGCAACTAGACCTTACCACATGGGGAGAATATGTTGCTGCTGACAGTGATCTCCCTCCTTTGAGGAAGAATGTTGTAGGATGAAGGGCATCGATTGGCAGGTGTCTCTGCAGGAGGGAAGTACTCAGCTACATCAATGTTTAACCATGATCAGTATCACTGAACTGGAAGCAGAAGTCTGAAGGAGCATTGCAGTAAGCATTGCAGTAAGGGCAAAAACATAAGCCCAATTCTGAGTTAAAATTTACTAAAAACACATCCTTATGTTGATACTTTAAAGTGATAATGAATGAGTTCTCAACTGATGTACATTAGTAGCAGTTAGCTAAAAATGGCTTCTACAACTTTCATTAGACTCTGAAGGGAATTCAGGCTAGCTCTTTTCTGACTGATGGATTGTAACTACAAGAGATCTCTGAGGATTGAGAGAGATAGAAAGGCTTAAGGGGATGGAGGAAATAAGAAGGAAGTTCAGTGGAAAAATAGAGGGAATTCAAGGTGAAACCTCAGACTCTACAATGCTACTTTTGATTCTTCAATGTAGAGACTACAGATGACACAAATCAATTAACGTTTTAGCTATTTGACTCCTGAGGTCAGCAAAGTGCTTCTTCAGGAGCCTACAAAAATCCTATGAACTTTACAGAATTTCACTAATTTCTCAAACTGTACTGTTGGAAAAGAGTTTTGGTTTTTCTTATAAATATCAAACTAATCAGTCTGACCTATTATTTTAGGTACAGTTTTAATTTGGCATAAGGGAGGTATATAAAAGTTACCTCAGGTAGGGGTCTAAGAGGCTGAGTTGCTTCCAGGCTTGTGCTGGGTTTTAGTTCCAGTCTCTGTGTGTCTGATGCAACACTGGAAACATCAAGCTTGGCAATTCTTTTCTCTGAGGCCACAGAAGCTTCTGAAGTATGTGCGTTTGCATCTTCTCCAGTTGCTTTGGTTTCACTGATATCAGTTTTTAATTCCTCTAACTTCTCACTCACTTCTGAATTGAGTTGACTTGTCTCCTCTTGGACTTCAGCAGTCACTGTTTCTGATAAGGAAGCCAATTCTTCTCTTGTCTCATTCAAGATTTCAGCACTTTTGGATTCTAAAAGTACTGACTCAGGTTCCTCAACAACAGTTTCCTCTTTCGTTGCTATTGTTATTTGGCTTTCACTTTCAGGTGAGCTATTCTCTTCACTGGGTTTTAGTACCAACTCTTCTGAAGGTAAAGGCAGATTGCTTTCCTCTTTTAAATCAACAAAGTCATCTTCCACCTCTGGTGAAAATTCTTCCAGCATTTCTGGGCTTTCAGGTGTCTCCCCTTCTAAAACCGTTTGTGCAGTTAGAGAAGCCAGATCAGTAGCTGCTGTTTCTTCCACAAGTTCTTTACTCAGAGAATCTGCAATTGCTTCAGCAATTCCAGAAGTGATTTCTGAATCCCCTGGTTTTACTGCTTCTGTCAGTGAAGGAAATTCTAAGCAAGCTGCTCTGTTTAAGTCAGGTGATCTCTGACCATTTTCTCCCTCAGATTTCTTCCCTTCATTAGATGGTGAATGACTTTGTAACTCACTTTCAGATGAGGCTTTTATCTCATTTTTCTGAGCACTGTGCTCCATGCTATCAGCCCCAACAGATGCAGAAGCAGCAGCTTCTTTCACCTCCACCTGCTGTTGCCTCCTTGCGAATTCAGCTTCTCTGCTAACTCCTGAGATAGTTCTAACAGGGGTGAAAGGAACTGTTCCACTTCCTTCACCGCCTTTCCTTTGGTAATCCCGGTACATTTGGGAAAGGCTCTCTTTATGCATTTCAAACGTTACCTAAAAACAAAGGATTATCAAGAATATTAGAACTCAAAATTAGAAGACTGATTCTTCTACAAAGTAGATTCAGAGGCAACTGAACAACAGTAGTATCCAAACTGCAAGGTTGCAATTCAACCTTAACTGTGCTGCCGCTACTACCCTACCATAATGTACAAGTTAAAAAAGCAGCTCTGTAAGGACTCTTGGATGTTTATTTAAAAAATTTCATCCCTAGTACTTGTTGTTTAACATCCTCCTTAGTTACTAATGGACTATATGATACGATTACACCATCCTTATATGATACGATTACATCATCTTATTTCTTTGCAAATACAGACCAGAAATATTTTTCTTTTCTCCAGCATTAACAATTTTACCATCTCCATCTAGTAATGGGCCGATTCCATTGCTAGGATTTCTTTTGTTCCTAATATACTTCAACTCTTTCTTATTGTCTCTCTTTCTTATGGATTTTTTACCTCACGTCTTTAGCCTCTCCATCACTTTTCAACACTTATTAATATCTAATTTCCATTACCAATTCCTATTTTAAGAGTTTAATTCTGCTGTAAAACTTCATTTCAGGTTAAAACTTGGATCCAATGCCCCCCCAGGAAAAATCCACAACTGCTAAAAAAAAATCCTAAAATGAAAGAACATCTAAAAAAATTCATGACAGTAATTTAAGATGTTCTTTCATACCTCTGACTCCAAAATGGTACACAGATATTGTGGGAGGTTGTGGTTTACGTAAATAATTTGTAATACAAAATCGGCTTCTTAAGTTTAAAGAAAGACTTTTTAGATGAAAGGGAGGGAGGGTGGGGGATAGCAAGCGATGGAGGGAGGGGGCCTGGAGTCAGCAGAGGGGCGGGGCCTTGAGAGGGGGCAGGGCCTTGCAGAAGGAGGCGGGGCAAAAGTGTTTGGGTTTGTGCGATTAGACAGTTAACAACCCTATTAATACACGTGTTCTGTACTGAAGTCAAGTGTTAATTTGTATGTGTTTGACGCACATCAGTTACAAAATCAGTAAGAATAAGCTTAAGTACTGTACATTTCTTCACTTATCTAAGATTGTTGAGAAATAGGGACACCAACTCCTGAGCTGTTTGATTTACAGAGGCACTGCACAGTAGCTGCATGTTATTCGTTACCTCATTAAGGGTGATATTTTAAAAATATTCTCTATAGTAAAAATAATGCAGTACAGTTTAGCAGTTGTGGTTTTCTTATCCAAAACAGCAAAGAGACGATGGTTTTGGAAGCCAATATAAAGTGATTTGCTAAAGTATTTTGGAAATTAAACTAATAAAATTGCTTTCCAGATTGCTATTGTGTGCTGCAAAAAGTGGGGGAGGGAAGGTCAATACAGACAATTGCCATTTTTAGATGCTGGTCATGTAATCCTATGGGAAAATAAATCCAGATATAATATGGTGACATACACAGACCCAAGACACAGAAAAATGCAAGGCGAGTCATACTATTAAAGTAAGCTAGAAAGCATACACATACAGTAACAGGGAGGGTAAAGAAGGCTTTTTAAAAATAAATGGATGCAATTTAAGCAGCCTTCTTTCTATCATAAAAATTTCAAATCAAGATAAAAATTTTTTTTAATAAATTTGCAAATTAAAATAACAAACACAAATTTAAGCAAGCTCACTACAGTGTGGGACTTTACAAAGCAGCATTTCAAATTAAGGGTTTTCTTTATATATTAAAAAAATATAAAATGCTGCTTTGCAAAGACCAACATTGTAGCAAGCCTACCTAAATATGTGTTTTTGCTACTTTAATTTGCAAATTAGCTTAATTAACATGGACTCTACATATGGCACAATCCTGTTAAATGTGAAAGGCAAGAACAACTTTTTTCTAAACAAATATTCCTTGACACTGAATTTATTAAACGCTTTTCACAAAGCAGACTGTGAGTGTTGTAAAAGATAACATTAAAAAGCCAGGGTTAGGATTAATGAAAGCAACAATTAACAAAATGTACACTCGAATAGAAGCCACCAGATTCTTTTTCAAATGTGACTAGCACAGAGCTAACTTAACTTTAAGATATAAATACTAGCTCATGTAAACTTGGAACAATATGAAAGCTAAATGCCAGCTGAAAAACTTAAATTCACCTGTCTTCAGTCATTTTTTTTATTTTTCTTAAAGCATCTGCAACTGTAAAGCTGATAATTCACAATTAATTACCAGAAATTGTTCTAAATTAGCGAGCTAAAAGGCCAGTCATTAATCTTCACAATCATTTGATGGTTAATCCATAGCCATTTGGAAACCACAACTATGCACTACTAGTTAAAGACACTTGTAAGCTAATAACTACAACATTCTCCTCTGCCATTAATTTTAACTTAATTTGACATTCAACATTCACTAATTGCCAGACAAGAAGATTAGCATGCAGCATGCAAAAAGGTTAAGATGACTAACATGTAAAAGAGGCATTTTAGCTGTGTGAGAAGATTTAGTCTAGGTTCCACACCCCCTAGCCCCCCCCCCCCCACACACACACACACACACAATATATATGTGCATTTTTGTGGAGTGGAGGGAGATGGCATGGGTAACTGGTTGGCCGGCCAGCCAGCCAGCAACAGTACTGTTGTCCATAGCAAGGTTAATTGTAAACTAGTTCCTATGCTGCTAACCTCATCAATAAACTGTTCATAATTCCAGTATATGTTACCATTTTTACTCAGAGCTTTATTGACCTGTTTTTTCTCCCTCCTAACAGCTGAGGCCTGGAAACTCTCCACTCCAAGCAAGAAACAAATCAACTTTGACTGGCGGCACCAATACCTGCCAATACCAATCCCACTTCATGAATCAGTCAGAGAAAATGGACAGAGGTACTATATACATTAATGACAGGTTTCAGAGTAGCAGCCGTGTTAGTCTGTATCCGCAAAAAGAAGAACAGGAGTACTTGTGGCACTTTAGAGACTAAAATTTATTAGAGCATAAGCTTTCCGAAGAAGTGGGCAGTAGTCCACGAAAGCTTATGCTCTAATAAATGTGTTAGTCTCTAAAGTGCCACAAGTACTCCTGTTCTTTTTTTTGTATATACATTAATACATCCACACAACCTTCCTCCAAAGAACACATTTTGCCATATCCCCACCAAGCTTCTTACAAAGGGAAAAACTATATTCTAAACTAATTTTCTCTTATGTTTACTATCAAAATGCAAATGACTTATAAGACAGAGTTATTCTGAATGGCAAATATCAGTCACTATTGACTAATAAAAGTCTTCATTTAAATAGAAGTTAAATTTGTATGTTGGCTATTCTGGTGATTTGGGAAATGTATCTACATACAATTTATGAATTCTGTTTTGGATTAGGAATTGTATGTTTAAATCCTTATGATGATCTTCACTGTTCTTTTGTCTCATTCTGCTTGTGCTACGCAGATGGAGTGGTGCTTGAGAGTCTGTCTCTGAACAGGAATGGTCATTAAAAATCATCACCACCAGAATAGATCTTACCAGAACAGAACAAAACGTCTACATCCTAGGTGAAACCAGTTTCTCCTCCAGCTTTTCTCCACACAGATAAGTTTTAAATGCGTGAAAAGGAGGAAACAGAGAGAGAAGTGACAAAGCAGGGTTTTACAAACAAAGAGGAAGAGGCTTCGTCTACACTCAGAAATTATATTGGCATTATGATGTTGGTCAGGGGTACAAAAAACCTCACTTCCAACATATAGACAAGGCTGACAAAACTTCAGCTGAAGACACAGCTATGTCAATGTAGCTAATGTCATTTGGGGAAGTGGTGGAAAAACTGCTCTCAGTTATAGTGCATCTACAGTATTGGGCTTTACCAAAATAGCTATATCAGTATAGTGTCCATAGCGTAGACATACCCTGAGAAGCTGAAGGGATATAGAGGACCTTAAAAGGGTCAGTTTTCTAGAGTGAGTGGAAACCTTTCTGACTGCTGGACCAGCCAGAGCAGAAAGGCACTGACTGCCCCATCAGAGAGAGAGAGAGAGAGAGAGATGCTACGATTCTGGAGTATCAGAGGGGTAGCTGTGTTAGTCTGTATCCACAAAAACAAGGAGGAGTTCAGTGGCACCTTAAAGACTAGCAGATTTATTTGGGCATAAGCTTCCATGGGTAAAAAATCCATTTCTTCAGATGTATGGAGTGAAAAATACAGCATAAATATACTGACACATGAAGAGAAGGGAGTTACCTTACAAGTGGAGAACCAGTGTTGACAGGAGAAAAAGCCCTAAGCTGGAGAAATACAGCCCAGCAGAGGGGCCCTCCTCCCTGCCCTTTTCAGTCTAACTTTCTACATCCAAAAATCTTTTCCTGCAACTTTGACCATGACATCCCTTTTCCCCAAATGCAGTGATTAGAATATATGCAATGAGGCACAGCGTTCCCCACCCACCATGGATGCTGCTTGTCAAAGGGCTCTCCTGAGTGGTTTGTACTCCTGCTTCCCATTCCCTTCTGCTGAGGCTGGAGGTCCCATCACACTTAGAAGTCAATAGTAAGTGGGCCCCTCCATCCACACCCAGGAATAGCAGGGGACTCACCTGAGAAAGAGGGGGAGGAAGGTGCCAGAAGCCATACTTTTTGAACATACATTACTTTCAGGGAGGCCCCATATTTTAATCCCAAAAGTAACTTGCATTCCACACAAATCTGGCAACCCCTTAATTTTTGTTGTTGAAAATTATTTACATCAGAAGAATCATGAAACTGAAGTTTTAAAAAGTGATACACTCAATTAATTAATCCCACATTTTAAATTTGCTGCATGAATTAGTCTTCCCCCCTCATGTTTGGCCTTTGTCACACATTGTGGCCCATTTGTGGGCCCTGGCAGATTGAGAGGTATGCCAGTGGTGCTAGGTAGGTAGCAGCGGTTCTCCCTCATGAATAGAAGAGCTGAAGAACCATTTATCTAACAGATATTAATAGTATTAAAATATCAGATAATCCTTATACACCTTTCTAAGGAAAGTTGAAGTATCTTATGTTTATGGAGTCTTTATACACTCATTCCCCTACTCCAATATTCAGCCTAAACAGTCTGTTTTTTTTAACTGCATACCATTGTTCCTACTTGGCCTCCCATATACCCTTAGCATTACCCTAAAAAAATCCTCATCCTCCATTTTACACAATTACATTGTTTGTAAACAGTTATGAATCACTGAGTCCTTGCTGAGGCGTTAAGAGGCATTTTAGATCAAGTTATTGTACAAGCTAACTATTCCTCAGCACATCTCTGTCAGGTAGCTAAATATTATTCTCATTTTAGAGATGGGAAAACATTAAGCAACTCGTATTTTAAGCAACTAGCCGAAGACCTCATAGTAACTCAGGGGCAGTACTGGAATTGAAATTTAGGAGGTCCTGGCATCCAACCCCCTGCTCATTCCACTAGATGATGCTTCCTCCCCTACATATTGAGCTTTTTTAATCTTCCTACATAAATCTATTACTCCAATACCTAATCATTTCTGCTGATCTGTGTCTCCAGTTTTTCTGTACCTGCCACTGCCATGCCAGCTACATAATTCAGCTTAATTCTATGTACATCAAATTCACTATGTGGTACAATCAGTTTTTTCTCTTCTTGAAGGGGATTATCCCTTTTTTAGGGCACAAAAAGAGGAAATATCCAAATTATTTATTCAGCTTCTTATCTATACCAATTAAAATTATTTGGGTGGAGAATAATCACTTAGATATTAAAAAAACAACAGTATTTTAAAACATGTTTATTTTGTTTAGGATTATCAAATCCCCTTTTATTCAGATTAGTAAACAGTATTCTGAAACATTTCCACATACAGATTAAAACTGATACAACTTCAGTCTGCAAATGGAAGTATTTTTGAACACTTATTGATTCATAACATTAATACAAACTTCATTAATTTTATTAAACATTCCAAGATGTTTCCTTATCCAAATGATTTACCTTTAATTTAGTTACTTGGTAACATGACAACTTTTTTTAATTAAAAGATATTTCAAAGGACCTGAAATACTTAAATGTTCACACTTTTCAATGTTTTAAAACATTCAAGTACATGGTGTATTATATTGTATAAATCATTATTTTCTTTAAATCTTGGGGAAATTGAAAGGTCAAGAAGGCAACTTGTCCACTATTATTTACTTGTTTCCTATTATTAACCATGAAGCCATTGGTCCTTTTTGCAAAGTAACAGATCTAGACAGATTTAAGTTTAGGATATAGTTAACATATCTATTATGCTAGAAAAAATAAAGAAGGTGGGTGGTTTCATACATTCAATGTACTTTGAGAAGAAACAAAATTGGGTTTTGATCTAAATTTTTCCTGAATATTTTCATCAAACTGTAAGACTCAGTTTAAACCATAATTTTTGGTAAATCATGTTCAGCTTTGAAGAAATAGCACAAAGATATAATATGAAAATCAAGGCAGTGCATGAGCAAGACACAAAAATTTAGCCTTAAAAAGGTTACCCACACCTTTTAAATTCTGGAAGCAAAGAAACCAATGTAGTGCAATTATGCTAGAAAAACCATTGCTGCTTATAAGGCATAGTGCAGCTGTTGGAAGAGAGGGTTACAGTGACAAACAGCTTCCCTGCTACAAAGGTGGCAGGAAATCTATCAAACTGGACAATAAAATTGCAATTGAGTTTCTTTGGCTTTTTATAGCAGCTGCATGTATCTTGATGTGTAGCTCTGCAAAATCTATCCAATTCTGCAACACTAGTCCGTTATACACTAGTTCTTTATCAAAGAATGGTATTATAAATTGGGGGTTAAAGGGCTGTAAAAAGGAAAAATAAGCATTAATTCCCTACAATTAAAGATTAAATGAAGAAAAAAATGGTTATTTCCTCAACAATATTAAGAAAAAAAATATTTGGGTCTCTATGATTGCTGGTTCCATAGTACTTTGAAAGCATGCTAGAAATCAAACAAATCATTGACGCACTTAGCATCTAGCAATATACCAACTGAATTATTTCTACACAGTATTATAAAGTCATACAAAATAAAGAGTCTAGGTAATTTACAACTTTTTTAAAATAAGTGTATACTAGAGTATCCAAAATGTAAGTTAATTAGGAAAAACAATTTTAAGAATTCATAACCAATTGAATATTAATATCAATGTTTAAGGCACACACACCCCACACATGTCATCATCTCTATCCTTATATCACTAGTTGCAGTGTAAAATGTAACCATTACCTTTACCAAAAGGTAATTTAATCTGAAATAATTAATAAATGATTAATCAGAATAAGGTTTTAACAGTCCTACTTATTTAAAAAAAAATCTTAATTCTTGCAGCAGGAGACTATGAAGACAACTTTTTAGGACCAGTATTCAACAGACTGAACTATTCCAGATCTGGTTTAACTGTTTCAAACCCAGAACACATTCTGCAACCCACCCCACTCATTCACCCGCTCATCTCTCTTCACCCCCACCACTGACCTCCCCTGCAATGCAAAAAAACCCAGGGGAACAAACGTTGGACACTTAACACAACAGATTTGGGCTTTGGAAAAGTGAAGCTAGAAGTCTATTCCACAGCTGAGGACCCCTCAATAGGAATTTCCTGGCTGCTAGCCTGCTTCATGTTGGAACTGGGCAACAGGAGGGTGGGGTGGAGGCTCAAGCACCTCAGATCCCATTTGGTATGGTATCGCATGGTCCTATTCAACATATTCACAAATCATCTGGAAAAAGAGGTAAATAGGGAGGTGGCAAAATTTGTAGTTGATACAAAACTACTCAAGATAGTTAAGTCCCAAGCAGACTGAGAAGACTACAAAAGGATCTCACAAAACTGGGTGACTGGGCAACAAAATGGCAGACGAAATTCAACATTAATAAATGCGAAGTAATGTACATTGGAAAACATTATCCCAACTATACATATAAAATGATGGGGTCTGAATTAGCTGTTACCACTCAAGAAAGAGATCTTGGAGTCATTGTGGATAGTTCTCTGAAAACATCCACTCAATGTGCAGCAGCAGTCAAAAAAGCAAACAGAATGTTGGCATCATTAAGATAGGGTTAGATAGTAAGATAGAAAATATCATATTGCCTCTATATAAATCCATGGTACTTTCACATCTTTAATACTGCCTGCACATGTGGTTGCCCCATCTCAAAAAAGATACATTAGAATTGGAAAAGGTTCAGAAAAAGGCAACAAAAATGATTAGGGGTATGGAATGGCTACCAAATGAGGAGAGATTAATAAGACTGGGACTTTTCAGCTTGGAAAAGAGACTACTAAGGTGGATATGATAGAAGTCTATAAAATCATGACTGGTGTGGAGAAAGTAAATAAGGAAATGTTATTTATTCCTTCTCACAACACAAGAACTAAGGGTCACCAAATGAAATTAATAGGCAGCAGGTTGAAAAACAAACAGAAGGAAGTATTTTTTCACACAACGCACAGTCAACCTATGGAACTCCTTGCCAGAGGATGTTGTGAAGGCCAAGATTATAATAGGGTTCAAAAAAGAACTAGATAAGTTCATGGAGGATGGGTCCATCAATGGTATTAGACAGGCTGGGCAGGAATGGTGTCCCTAACCTCTGTTTGCCAGAAACTGAATGTGTGACGGGATGGATCACTTGATGATTACCTTTTCTATTCATTCTCTCAGGGGCACTTGGCATTGGCCACTGTCAGAAGACAGGATACTGGACTAGATGAACCTTTGGTCTGACCCAGTAGGCCATTCTTATGTTCTTAACTAAGGCCCTTTCAGATAACTAGAACCAAATCCATTTTAAGAATGTAACAGTATTTGCATCATCAAGTTCTTGTTTTCAGAAATTTTATAACTCATCCAGAATTTCTTTTTGAATATTTAGCCCCTATAAGGTCTCCTACAAACATTTGAGTTTTCTCTACATATTCTGGAACAGCTGGGTTAGTCATTTTGAGTTATAGGTATGAAATAATATATATTAGTGACCACAAATCCATTTCAGTGTTTGGATTTTAACACTGTATTTTATGTTTAACTTTACCAACCATTAGTTCTCATTGCATACTGCTTCTTTCTCCACACACATCTCACAAACAAAAACTTCAAAACAACCATGAGTTAATTTTTACAGGTATTGTTTAGAAACTAGGGGCATACTCCTCAGGTATGCCAAAGCTGCATGGGCAAACTTCAGGCAAAGGGGTGGCTTTATGCCACATTTCTGCTTACCCCGATCCTGGGGGCAGCCAATGGCTGGTTCAATTCCCAGAAATTTAGAGCAGCCTCAGAGCTGCTTAAAATTATGGTAACTTGTAACAAAACTTCAGTGGCCTTTACCCTGGTCACAGATTGCAGCCCACTCCACCTACACACCGCTATGCTGATGGGAATGTTTCAGGTTTGATATTGAGCTGGCATAGCAAAGGATTAATGCATCACTATGTCACTGGAGCCACATTTTGGCATGGATTAATATCTGGCCCCAGATCCTTTGCACCTATAATGTCATGAAATGTTCATTGACTAAACATTGGTAAGCATTTTTAGTATATGGACTTTTATTCTTCTCTCTCGCACATAACCACACATAATAGATTGAGCTGTTTATTGGATCAATAATCAGTGATCTACAAGATAAACCAATAGTGCTGTTGTGGTCTAAATAGATTGACACTTTCTGAGAGGAAGTTAATCCATGTAAGGACAGTAACGTGGGATTAAGATGTGCAGTTTTGTATGCCCTCTATACGTGGGTAAGACACACACTTTTAAAAGTATGTAATTTATAATTTACCTGTCTGAAAATCCAGAACACAAGTTCCACAGCTTTTTATGTTAGACTTTTTTCTTTTCTTGGTGCAGGGAAAGAGAAATGAAGTGGTGGCTTTTTCTAGTTCTATAGCTCAATTTGAAAAGAAGAGTTACTAATAAAATGCGTTTTGCAGTGTTGCTCAGGTTGTAACAAGCCAACAAAAGCCATGAAAGAAGGAAGGCTGGCATCTGTATTCGGAAAATTGGGATTCTCCTTCAGCCTCCTTACCTTCCTGTCTCCCTTCATGGCTTTACAGATGGAATGTTAGCCTCTACTCGGATTTCCTTAATTTCATGGATTTGTTTCACTGCCTTTTGATGTTACTAAAAGGTATTTTTTGTCTATGAATAGATAAGGTGCGCCACCTTGTGTTAAAAAACTTCATTCTGTTATTAATGCACAGAAATCCAGCACTAAAACACCACTGAAACGCTGATTAACTGGCCCTAGGAAATGTTTAAATGCCATTTTCACTACAAGTGAACACCATCATGCCATAAGCAACAGAAAGAATTTTGTGATTAAAGTATTCTGACAATAAAAATCATTCAATTTTCAAATGTGACAAGCCATATACTGAACTTGAAGTATATGCTATTATAGACTATTCAAGCCACCAAATTTCTACTTATTAAAATAGCTTATTTCTACTAGAAGACTTTTTTATTTGACCCAGTACTTAAAGGCTCCAAATTTCATTAGAGAGTACAAAAAAAAATTATTGCAATTTCCAGAATATTTTTCCAAGAAACACTCACCTTTGAATGTGTGATTGACAGTGTATCCACCCAAACTCGCCAGCCACCCCACTCATATTTGACTGCATGATAAAGCAAGATTCTAAAAATGGCATACACCATTTCAGTTATCTTCTGCTCTTCAGAGTTCTTGGGGTTGAAATAGCAAAGAGAAAGCATCCACTCCTGCCACACTGAGCACTGCAACAAGCTCCTGCAAAACACATACCCCTTCTGCTAAATCACATCTCAAAATGGACAAGCATATTAAAACATACAAAGATCATTAAACTTTGAGACCACATATAGCCGGTGATGAATTTAGAATATGTGAAAACACTACTGCATGCAAGCTTCTCTAGCATTACATGTATAAGCTTAATAGAATACAACATTTGTTAAATAACGTGGCCTAGACATGGTAGCCTAATGAAACTATTTTAGCTTAGTCCAAACAGAGGACAGATTTGTAAGACATTGTTAGTTACATACGGTCTTTGTATGCACATGATGAGCCCTCTTACCTCCTATTTTCTCTGCTGTTATTAAAAAGTTTAATCATGTCTGAGAGAAAAGCTCGACGAACCTCCAGAGCTTCCGGGCACTGGGGAGAGTTACGTAGTAGGGTCGCAATTACTTTCAATACCTCTGTAAAACAGTTCACAAGTACATTTTAAAAACTAGAAATAAAGCACATCAAGTATTGGAGCTTATTAAACTACATTCACTAACAGGAAACATTTTGGTAACAGTCACTTTATGAAAAACTAACTTGTAAAAATATATTTGTTTATACAAAGGAAGAAAAGCATCTCCGCCAGGGTCAAAGATGCATCTAAGTAAAGAAGAAATATATTGCTTCCTTCTTCCAAAGACTTCCATGACTATTCCTCTTCAGTGGGATTTTCAGACAGGGGCACTCCCAGAAATTTTTCACATGGTACACACAAATTTAATTTAGCCACCCATATTTGGCCCAGCTTACCCTCCATCATGATTGCAGGGGTGCACAGGCCAAATTTCAGAGAGTAGCATTGCAAGCTGGCATGTGGGGTTGTGTGCCACTCAGTTTGGGGGCCCTGGAGCAAACTGCCCCTTTTGCCCCTGCCAATGATATGCACTGTGCACACGGCTGCCGGCACCACTATTTACAAATGCATTCAGTGTTGGTCTAGTTCACAGTGGGAGTGGAGTTAGGCCATTATCTAAAATGTTGGAATTAATGATGATTAGGGTTTAATAATCTAATGCCTACTAATGACTGGTTTAAAAGGAAATATTGGTATTTACTGACGATCTTTAAGAAATATGTTCTCTGGAAGACTAGGAAAATACCAGCTGATGAATCATGTTATAAAATAAACATGAAAGCCAGGTGTACTCTAAGTTTCTCTCTTTGAATA
The DNA here is from genome assembly GCF_027887155.1 of Malaclemys terrapin pileata. Classification (NCBI taxonomy): domain Eukaryota; kingdom Metazoa; phylum Chordata; order Testudines; family Emydidae; genus Malaclemys; species Malaclemys terrapin. The sequence continues at coordinate 84,793,796 of NC_071509.1, read as the reverse complement.
TCAATTATACTGAATCAATAGAATGTTAAGGGTTTATTTTCAATCTTAAAAATAGTTTCAGTTGTAAAAACAATGAAAGTTTGAAAAAAAACGGTCTCTGGTGAATTTTTCACCCCCTATATACACACATTGGTTTGTACAGTACTTTTTGGGGGAGGGCAGAACACAGACACACATTCTGATTTTTGGGAAGTGGGGTTGGTAAGAAAACCACTGTTTTTATTACTTTAAGAAAAAACTGAATGAACTTTGAAAACAGACAAAATAGGTCAGAATTTATTTCTAGTCACTTTCACAGTTTCAATTCAGCTTCTAAATTAAAGTTTCAAAAACATTTTCCCTATTTAATAAAATATAAGCACTGACCTCATGAGTGCGTTCAGGAAAAAGTTACCATTCCTTACATGCCTGAGACTCCTAGGTAACAGTTCTAGGAAGTCTGTGTTAATCTAACAGGGACTCTGTCAACTTGAATGAACTGAGTATATGGGATTTAGAAACAGACAACTCAACCCATCTCTATCCCACCAAGATGACACCATTAATTCTCACTCCCTACATTGTAAGCTTCCTGGAAGATGTAGTCAATGTCCCCTAAACACAGGTCATTTTCCTCCAACTTTATTTTCCTTCCCCAGACTCTGAAGATAAAGATATCACCATCTTTATACTATATATTAAATCACAATGCAACTTTAAAAGTGAAAATTTAAACTTATCCATGAATAATGGAATACCATAACTTCATTATATATCACAAACACATATCTCAAGAACAGAAATTTGTCCTTCATGAAAGTTCTTAAGAAATCTAAAGTCTCAAATCAGGATTTTCTTCCTACACAGAAAGTTACCCTAAACAATATAGTAAGCAGATACATTTCTTGCACTCCAAATCTGGAGTTTCTGCACTGAACGTAATTTAAGATGAATGTTATTTCCATACGTCATGTAATTTAGTCTGACATCACTAAATAACACACAATCAGAATTGCACTGAAACCTGAAAATGTATTAAATTAAAATACTCTGGGCATAAAAATCTTGAAAAAACATCTCATACCATCACCACCACATAAAAAAAAGGGTCAGTACTAAATTACGTATACATTTAGACACAAAACATCTTTCAAAAAGCAGGGGACAGGCATGTTTCCCAATTAACTCCAACTAAACATGCATTATCTCCCCTCTTGCATGAATGATTCTGTAAAACTAACAGACCACAATTCAGACTGCTGAACATAATTAATAAGCTGTTTTTTTGTTTTTTTTTTTAATTACAAACATTTTTAGCTTAACAGTGATGTAATTTAAAAGATATATAATGCTTACGAGGATTTTGTATCTTCACTGTTGAATCTGGGTCAGGATGCTGTTTATGTATTACTTGAGTGCAAATTTGTTCAATAAGAATCTGGGGGAAGGAGGAAGAAACAGTGTAAGAACAGCTATTTAATCTTCACTAAAAAGCTTGCTGGAGTATGGTTGATCCCCTTGCTTATCATAAGGTTTTCTACAGTACCCATCATATCATCTTAGTGCTAAAATTGTACTGAAGTTTCCTTGTCATAGGTTTTAGTAATTGAATCAATCTTATTTTTAACACCAATTTTCGCATTTTCTGAGACACATAATTGGTATTTTAATTATAGTGGAAGAGTTCCCCTAAATTTAATCAAAGTTACAACAACCTTAAGCCATGATATCAAGTGGAATGAAGCTCTCAGATTAAAAGTATGTACTTCAATTATTTAATTTAACAGTTATTTTAAAATGATTCACAATAAGCTACTTCTATAAGTAAATTAAGCAGAACTTCCAAAGTAGTAAGCTTCAGAAAACTTTACTGCATCCATAGCTAAGTTTCTAGCGTCATCTGGAAAATATCAGCACAAATATGCAAGCAATTTTATAATATCTTCTAAGTAATTAGGAAGATTGGATTCTAACTACAGTCTATTACTACCTCAAACAGGACATTGTACGTGGTCATGGTGATTAAGCCTGTATGAAGCATCAGCCTTTCAGCCAGCAAAGAGAATAATCCATGTCCAAGCATGACTTCAGCTTTTCTCCTAAAATAACACAGAAAGGCAGATAAAGTAAATTATCTACTCTAACTTGTTAGGTATGTGTACACCAGAGCAGTGCTAAATTGGTGAAAGTGTTTCAGCATTTTATTTTGTAGCCTCTCGGTTCTGGGGAAGTTGGGACACAGGAACCCTCATCTGCCAAAGGTAACAATCAAGCCGCCCATTGGGGCCTGCTGAAAGCATGACTACTGGATGGTTCAGTCTCTGAGCCTCTGGGTATTTCTACACTGCAATCAGAACTGTGGCTGCAGCACATGCAGACCTATCCAAGCTAGCTAGCGCAAACAATCGCACTGAAGCCACAGCAGCACACGTCAGCCACTCAAATACATGCCCAGAGTCCTGGGTATCCAGCCTGTGCTGCTGTGCTCTCACTATTACTGACATTTAAACTAGCAAGACCAAAGCTAGGGCAGGTATGTCTACACATGCTGCAGTCACACCTCTGACTGCAATGTTGACACAGCCTGTGACAGGGGCCACTTACACATTGTGTGCCAACATCCTACCGCCAGCCCAAAAAGCTGGACCCAGACCTTGCGGGACCCTTGAAAATGATATAGGGAAGAGCATAACCCTCTCGATTCAGCTCACAAAGATTATTTGACCATGAGCATTAGCTGGTAATTATGTTAACTACAGTTGCAGCAAAGTCCACTCTTTAAATAAATTGGTGGAAACTAGTGTTGCACTTTCTGCTGCAATTAGACAACTATAGAACTTCCAAGATCAACACTAAATGCTGAGGGCCAGTGTTTCAAGACAAAAATTGAAAGACCTATGTAAAGTTCATTCTCCTTGCCACTTCTCAAGGTGGATGTCCTAATTACAGACAGATGTCTGTAGGTTAACAGAGACCAGGTGGCTACATATCTGTGTTCTGGGTGGCTGAGGCATAAGAAAAGGGGAGCAGCAAAAATAAATTAGGATGGATTAATTTTAAAGATAAAACTAGAGTTACCAACCCAGTTTAGGTGGCTTAAGAATCTCTTACTTTATTCATCTTCACTATAAAGTTGGCAAGAACATCAAAGTGAATATTTACAGAAATGTTTCTGCTGTATGCCCAACAAAAAATCCTAAATACCGATGTGTTTTGGATCTGAGCTCTGGCAACATCAACTCATTAACTTAAAGTTTTAAATCACATAACCGGTCAGAGGTACTTTGTTATGCATATAGCAAAAGTGCTGGGTTGCAAATACTCACATTAATGTTTTTGCCAATTTTAAAATAAAGATAAAATAAGACACTTAAGATACCTTAAATTGAGTCCAGAGTTGGTAATATTTGTTGCTAATCTCGCTATTCTAATTGTTACTATATATTTAGTTGGAACTATGCAAGCAGGTTGTGTTAAAAATATAAACCTATAAACTAGGGTGACCAGATGTCCTGATTTTATAGGGACAGCCCCGATTTTTAGGTCTTTTTCTTATATAGGCTCCTATTACCCCCCCACTCCCTGTCCCGATTTTTCACACTTGCTGTCTAGTCATCCTACTATAAACGGACATGGCACAAATCACTAGGCAAGCTTGATGGGAGAGCCTTTTATGATGCTATGACACAATTGTGAGTAATTCCACTAGATAGGGAACGGATTATAAAAAACAAATTGAATGACACTGAAGAAAACAGTACCTACTATGGGCTGAAGTGTGTATTCTGGATGCATGCCAACAGAACACTTTAAATATGTATAACATATACAGAAACAGTACCTTTTCTTCAGATTTAAACCAGTACTTACTTAGGTGCTAGATGTTTTAAGAAGTAGCCCATCACTTTTAGAGCTTGTACCCTGATCCCTTCACTTTTTGATGCTAGAAGTTTGTAGACAACCCTGAATGAAAACAAACAAAACACCAAGATTGCCTGAAATAGCAACTAAGAGAGAGTTTCCACACTGACAAATTAACTGAAGCACACTGCAAACAAGTTTGTACCTTGGTTCAAATTAAAGTGACAGATATTGATAAGCTTTACAAATATGGTATGACATTTTCCTAAATTATGTAGTACTTTGTACTAAAATTTTAAAGCTATATTTGGGAATTTTGAAATCCAAATTCTGTCCGAGTCCCTAAAAGTGTCAATTGATATGAAAACAGTATCTGTGAAAAGGTCATTGTAATTTCAGTACTCAAATCTGTCTTTAGCTGATATCTCACTCAGGCTACAGTACAGAAAAGCAAACAAATTATGTTTGTTGTACCGTCAAGACAGCTAGCTACAGAATAGCTGCAAAAAGCTTAAGTTTCATAATTGGGTGGACATTTGCTAACAGTATTAGTATTTGACATTTGTATCCCTTGCTAGTCCTTTATGACAGCTTTCAGAAGGATGGCAAAAAAACTATGTCAGCTGGCATTCTTTTCATTACACTTATACCGGTTTCCTTAGATTATTTAATAAAAAAAAACACAGTTAATGAAAGAACACATTAGAATCTTAGCAAAGCTGTCTTACATACAAAATTGCATATGCACATATACTCCCCCTTCTTTCTGGAAGACAGAAGGTATTATTCCTCTGTCATTGATCTTTCTTCAGATCATACTGGTACTTAACATAAGGAAATCCCTATTAGCTCTGGAACATGCATTGTACCTTACGTTGGGTGACCATATTTTCCTATGCTGAATATGGGACACCTGGTAAAATTACTCTTATTCAAGTGAGTTCTACAGCAATCAATCAGAACTATGTAGTACAAACATTCAAATTAACATCAAGTTGACTGAGCCCCTGTTAAGAAGAAACACTGTAGCTGGATTATTTTTATTTACCTTCTTATCTTTAAGGCTTTAGGGTTCACACAGGGAGAAGTGTGTGTGTCACTTCTGGCTGTGTGTGTGTGGGGGGGGGAGAGGTGACACACCTCCCCCCCCCCATACACACACACACACCCCTACCCCTCTCACACAGGGGGGTGGATCAACTGACCCGACCCTCCCTGTCCAGTGCTCTCTGCCATCCATGCCTGGCTGGGCCCCTGGGACGGACCCGCCTCTTCTGATACCTGGTGCCACAACTTCCCATGGCAATATGTGGGAGGGGAGGGGGCACGCACCCCCTCCCCAGATTTCTGCCAGGGTTCACACCAGAATGTGGCAAGCAGCAGCCTTTTGGTGCTGTGCGGGAGGGAAGGGATGGGAGCTGCTTCCAGATGCTGGGGGGAGGGGGAGCTATAGGATGACCTAGCCCATGTCTTTGCTTCATCTTCCCCACCCCATCCCGGCTGGAAGCAGCTTGTCCCTTCCTGCCCGCACACTGTCGAAAGGCAGCAAATACCCCCAGGCTGCTGCTGGCCACTGACATAACCCAGCTGCCCCCTGTGCCATGGCTACAGAACGGGCAGGAAGGGGTTAAGCCCTAAGAATAATTATGCATCAGGGCCCAGGGAACCTGACTGCAGGAACTTCAGCAAACCTGGCCAGAGAGATGACTCAGCAGGGGAGGGTTCCTAGGGGACAAAGCAGCCCTGCGCCCCCTGGGGTCAGGACACAGGGGCGGGGGGGCAGGTGAAGAGGGTGCTAAGCCCCTGCCCTTGGGGCTGCTGTGGAGCCTGCAGGTTTGGGGTGTGAACAGGCTGGAAATTGCTTTCCCTCCCTCACCCCAACACTCCGGAGTTTAGCTGAGGGGCAGAGAGGTTTCCCCATGCCAGGGCTTTGGCACATGCAGAGCTTGGCTCCTCCTGGCCAGCGCCCTGGGCCGGAGGGTCTGGGCTTTCCCGGGGTGCCAGCCCAGCCAGAGGCAGTGGGGGAAGGAAGGAGCCTGCCAGCTAGGCTGTTGGTGAGCTGAGCACTCTGACCAGGGGGCTGGTTCTCTGAACAGCGCTGGGAGTGGGATGCACCCTGCTGGGGGGCATATAAAAGAGCAGCAGGGCTGTGGGAGCGAAGGGGCAAAGTAGGGAGAGGACAGTGAGAGGGGGAGAACATAAAGGGCCAATGGGTGGGCAGCAGAGCTGACATGTAGCCGGCCGCTGCCTGGCGCCTGCCCACCCTCACCAGCCACCGCAGCTCACAGCACACAGCATGTGGGGCTTGCTGAGGGACCAGCAGGGGGAGCAGCCAGCCCCACATGCTGCATCTACACCCCGCCATGAGCCTTGCACATCCACCCTCATCGTCAACCACTAGACCCCTGTCCCTCATCACTGGTGGGCAGGCGGCTGACGAGCAGGGATCCAGCCAAGCAGGGTTCACGCCAGCATATGGCTAGCAGCAGCCAGTACTGATTGGGGCAGGGGGGGAGGGGCAGAAACTATGGGACAATTTGCCCATTTTTTAGAAAAAGTCAGAACACCTGCGGGAGGACTAAAATACAGGACTGTCCCTTTAAAAACGGGACGTCTGCTCATCCTAACCTTACAATACCTGCTCAATGGAGAAGAAAGCACTGAACAGTCCATTGTTGTTAGAATCTCACATAATTAAAAGTGACAACATGCAAATATATTGATGAGTAATCTATGTGCAAAATTTCCCAAGTTTTACTCCAGAGCATATATCTATATTTGAACTTCTCATTCAAAATTTTTACTGGAAAACAAGCAACACTCACGTTTCCATCTCAGCTAGCACTCAATCAATGCCCCAGTATGTTGCTAAAGGGCAATATGCTGCATCCTTCATATGAGATACAAATTGACACACTGAGCACTTCTTTAAATAATTAAGAAAGGAATAAGCAATGTCTAATTTTTAGGTCACACAGAGAGTAACATACCAAAAACACCTATACGAAAATATACCAAAGAAATAAATGCCGGAACTAGAAAATGCCAGAATTAAGATTGCCCATGCAACCATGATCTTTAGATGGTCACTTACTATTTTTCCCTACAGGACCTATACCTCACTCAGTGCACAATAAGGATGGGGGCTCAAGGGATAGGTATATTTTAATTATTTCTTTTTATCCTCATCAGTAGGCATGCGGCTCCTGCCACCTTCTCAGAAATGGCTAAATCTTTCCAAATAAAACAATTCAGCCTGAGGCAGACACCTGACATAAAAAACTGTAGCCCATATAATTAAAACTTAGCAATGTTATAAGCAACTGAAAGCAGTCTCATAGCAGAAAGTGTTAAGTATAGACACTCTGCCAGCTGATGACGACTGGTCTGGTGGCCATGCCCTCTGGACACTACTATACTACAATAAATAAATTAAAATTGTGTCCTGAGAGGATAAATTCTGTTCTCGATTGTACACTTAATATCAATATAAGATTGCTCCAATGTCATCATCACCATCGTGACGTACTTACAACCGATGTGATTTTAGTTTGGTTGTCTTTGTTATTCACTAGATCTCCTGAATTTGCATCAACCACACTTGGCTTCTGTCCAGATGAGATAAGCTCTTAATAGTTTTTTATGGATTATGTAATTCCTTAATGTTCCATGAAATTGTATTGATTATGAGAATGCAGATGATAAAGTCCCCCAGTCTGTACAGTGAACATTTTGGGCCGTGTGCCTCTTTTTATGAAAATACATTTTTAGAACTTTAAGGGAAAAATTCATAAGCATTTCTACTAGTATCAAAACTAATGAAAAGGACAATATTATTTAACATATAAATACCTGGCTGTTGATACTTTTAAGAACAGAACAAAGTAGACTGTTTTGTTTACACACCCAAACCCTCCCAATAAATTTATTCCATAACCTCAGCTGCCCCCAACACACCCAAACAAAAGAAAAAAGTCTCCCCTTCTCTTCAGTACCAGAATCAGAGGGTAAAGAGTCAGCAGCGATTCAAATCCAAGCAACACGAAAAATTATTTTAACCTGGGTGAAGCAGCTGTGAATGTAACTAGCTAGGCAGGTGGGATATCATCAGCAGAGTACAAAAGATAGAGGAAGATAACACAGCCCAATTTTCTCTATCCTTACAAGATGCCAGCTTACAAGACACTATCAGGACTATCCAGTATCATGGAAAACATTCAACTTCCATATAGGTTATTTCTGAGCTAATATATGTTATTTTTTAATTTTAAGAAAAGACACCCAAATATTTATACAGCCTGTGTGAGGAAAAAAATTAATTTTATTTTAAACATGGAGAGAAAGTATCATTTAACTCAGCTTTTTAAATTTTCAGATCAAATGCACTAGACATATAATCAGCCAATTAAATGGCTGGAGACAGTACAGGAGTAAGGAATATAACAAATGAGACAGAAAAACAAAGATTTCTCACAGGCGACTCACTATTCATACTGAGCTGCCCCTATGCTACTTAATAAAAAGAAAAAAGTTTATTGCCAGTTGAAGTAAAAACAAATACAATACGTTAGAGACCTGACATGGCATTCAAATACTTTATTATTTAGAGCTTTTATTCGTTTCCCAAAACATAATATTACCATACAAATGAAGTCAAAGCTGAACAAAACAGATGAAATAACTAGCACTGAGAAGAGGGTGGAAACAATTATGAACATGACTGCATGATTCTTGACATAGGGGAACTGGGGGGAAAAAGTAAAACCCAGGATTAATCAGTAGTTGCAACAAAAGGTATGAATTGAGAATACACCTTTATATAACAAGTGAATTACTGCTGTAAGTACCCTTCTAGGAACAGTTCTTATATTTGGTTGTATGCTCACACTTTCCCCTGATATCCACACAGGATTCATTTTAAATTAGAAAAGTTCAGTTATCAGGCCACCCATTGAGAGCACAAAATAAAATCAAAACTGTAATTTAATGCCATTTTCCTAACAACAATTCTTCTACTGGGCTTTACTAGAAATAGCATGTCATAGCTCCTTTCCTCAACTACTACTATCCACTCAGCATACCATGAAACAGCATTTCTCAACATATTGAGCATGGCCTACAGGTAGACAGAAGTTGCCAACAGTAGGTTACACACCATAGGGTGGGGGAAGAAAAGGGGGAAAAAGAAAAAAAAAAAACTTTTCAGTAGTGAAAAAGCTAACAAGGATCAGAAGAAATCTGTTAGCTAGTTTAGCTGCAATTGTCCCATTACTAAATTCTCAATGAATTGACGTGGAAAGGGAGGTTTCAGGCTAGATGTTAATGGATGATGATTAACATAGGAGTATAGACTAACTCAAACTGACTACTACTTGTCAGAGCATGACTGACAGCTTGGAGGCATTAACAATTCCTAAGTAATAAAACCAATGTGAACTCTGTCCAAGAGAACAACTGGACACAAAAAATCACCCAAAAGGAGTTTACAGCTGTATTACTAGGACTGAAATGACTCAAAGTGGCGTGGGAATTCCAGTGAATAGCAGTATCGCCAAAATATTGTTCTCTTTTGCCTACGCATTAAATTTAACTTACCGTAATCCATTCCTCTGATCAAAAGCAGGAATCATAGAACTGGGATGCTCTGATGTCAGAGCAACAAGCAACTGCAAGACATCCATTAGATTGTCATCCTATTAAAAAATAAATCACAGAATTTGAATTTAAAAATTAAGTAGCTAAATTGCTAGATTAGAACATTACTGTAAATTTTAAAAGTCATTGCAAATAATTCAGTATGATCCAGGCCTTGGTTTTGGGCCAAGGAAGTTCTTTAGGTAGCAGCTGTAAACTGTAGAGCAGGGCCAGGGAGTCAGACCAGAATCCAAATAACTAGGCCAGGCTCAAAGGAGCCAGGAGAGAGTACTAAGGAACAGGAAAGGTACAGGGAAATTAAAGGGTCAACAAAAGAGAAAATGGATTAGGTAGAATTAGTTGATCTGTGCGTAGTGGTGGTGAAGTTGCATTGTTTTGTATATAGTGGGAAGTTTGTGCATGTGTGACAGGGAATGAACTATGCGGCAATACCTCCCATGCACATTTATGTAAGTACACACACACACACACACTTCACCCATTCAGTGAATTAAAACAAAACAAAACAAAAACGAACAAAGCAAATTTTCCAAAGGGTGGCAGTTCATGAGATTTTTTTTTAAAGTTGTGGCCTATACTATGAAAAACTTTGAGAATTCATAGGCAATACTAAAAGTAGATAATTTAGGCTTATACCTGTCTAGCAAAGGTTTTTTTTAAGCAGTTTGTCTGAGGCATATACATTTAACCACAGCTTACGAATTTGTTCCAAGTAAATTGCTTTTATTTAAAGGTGACTTACGAAGAAATAAAATGCAACTTTGTGCCCATTTCTTATTCTTCGTGATATATAAAAAGCTACTTTCACAAATTTTTCAACAAAAATGTCCTGCTCATTTTACACATTAGACACTTGGGTCTTGTATATCCTGAAAGACTATGCCCTTCTAAGGTATGGCAACATTATGACCTCACAGATGTCATGGCTGATTAGCATGATGACGAGGGTAGGGCTATTTTCCTATGGCATGTTTAGAACATTTTGTTTTCTTTGTATTCTTTAACACCTATGTTAATCGCTTGACAGAAAAAAGATTGCTTCATTAAGGATTCAACAACCCTGGCTCTCAGTTTAGGCCACACAGGCTCAGCTGGTTAAAATAAGAGGAAGAGTGGAAGGTTAACTCCTCCTTTCCATTTACAAAATTTGAATGAAAGCTCTGTGATGCGTTTCATTTTCAGGGTTTTTCTACATGGAGACTTCATGCATAGCAAGCCAGGATGTGAATGTACAGCAGACTAACTTGCAGTAATTGGCCATATGGACTCTACTGTCATGCACAGAAGTTCCATAACATGCTTTGACTACAGAACTTTTAGTGAATGGTAGCAGAGTCCACACGGTCAGCTACTGCATAGCAAACTTGCACAGTGTAGATTCACATCCCAGCTTGCCACGCATTAAGTCTCCATATAGATAAGTCCTTAGCTGCTACCCAGATTGTCATTTCTGCATAAAGGAGAAGGATTGGATTGCTTATTTCATGCTGCAGCCAAGCACACTCAATCCAGTACCAGAGTAGAGACTATAGGATAAATATAGGTGTAAACACAAAGAAAAAATAAATCTGTACTGCTTGAAGTGAATTCAATTAATTCCTTATTTTACCCATTTCAAGCACCCTTAAAGAGATTAGTTCAGTTAGATTTATGGTCCCATTTTCCTTGTCTTTGATGTTACATCTGGCATAAAGTGCCTTTTCCTGGTGCTAAAATATGAAGATGCAGATATATCAATGGTAACCAATATTCTTTCGCAATTAAGTTTACAAGCTTCTCTTAGACTTCATTAACATTCTTATTTTTAATTCACATTTTCAATGTATTGTTTTATTTAAGAAGCAGAATAAAAACGGTGAAAAATAAAACCAAAAATATTACTTAGGTAGCATAAAATAAGGATTTTTTTAAGTCACTCTTGCCATCTGTTTTTCTGATTGATAGATCAGGTTGTTGAACAGCATAGGAAACTACTTTGACTTACTACCTTAATGAACCTCAATCTACTATTAAATATAGTGTTTAAATCACTACAGGATATTGGTAATTCAACACACTGCACTCTAGGTTTGGACTATATTTGTTATTTCTTACTGCAGAGCCATCTTGTGGCAAGAGAGGATATTTTTATTTGAAAAAATTGTGAATAAATTTTCCTTGACTTACCAAGAATAGCAAAAAACAATACAAAAAGTTACCTCATGAATTGTGAGCAGATAATTGAGGATAGCCTGCAATTCATCTTCTTTCACTCCATAATCCTCAAAAAAATAAAATTTAAATTGTATCTAGCAGCTTTCTTTCAAGGCATAACAAAATAATTATTAAACAGCACTATACAAGACAGTATCACATAAAGCTGAACAGCTACACAAGATAGATTTATCTTTATCTAAGGTGCCATGACAGCTTCTAAGGCAGAAGTGGGTAAACTACAGTCCGCGGGATCCTCCTGCCCGGCCCCTCAGCTCCTGGCCCAGGAGGCTAGCCCCAGGCCCCTCCCCCACAGCCTCAGCTCACTGCACCGCCGGCGCAATGCTCTGGGCAGTGGGGCTGCGAGCTCTTGCCGGGCAGCGCAGTTGCAGAGCCACAGCCTGACCCGGTGCTCTGTGCTGCGCAGTGGCATGGCTGGCTCCAGCCGGATGGTGCAGCTGCCTGTCCTGATGCTCTGGACGGTGCAGCTGTAGCACCACCAGCCAACGATGCTCCAGGTAGCGCAGTAAGGGGGCAAGAAGCGGGGGGGGGTGGATAGAGGGCAGGGGAGTTCGGGGTGGTGGTCAGGGGGCGGGGTTGTGAATAGGGGTCGGGGCGGTCAGAGGGCAGGGAATATGGGGTTGAATGGGGGCAGGGGTCCCGGGGGGGCAGTTGAAGGGGGGGGGGTTGGATGGGGCAGGAGTTCTGGGGGGGCCAGTCAGGAATGAGAGGAGGGGCTGGAAGGGGAAGCGGGAGTCAGTCGGGGCAGTCAGGGGACAGGGAGGGATGGATGGGGCAGGGGTCCCGGGACAGCCATCGGGGGCAAGAAATGTGTGGGGGCGGGCGGGGTCAGACAGGAGGCAGGGCTGGGCCACACCTGGCTGTTTGGGGAGGCACAGCCTTCCCTACCCAGCCCACCATACAATTTTGGAAACCCAATGTGGCCCTCAGGCCAAAAAGTTTGCCCGCCCGCCTGTTTTTCATTTGCAAGCTGAAAAAAAGCAGCTTGCAAATGCTCAGTAAAGGCTCTTTAGAATTTAGTGGCTAAACCACGCAGAGGTTTCATCTGCTATTAGCATGCTCCAGCTAAGGGGCTGAGCAGGACTTTTGCTGCAATTGGTCCTCCCGGCTCCAGGGGACCAGAATTGAGAGCAGGGAGTCTGTCTCCTTGGCTCTCAGTACTTCTCCTCTGGTACGGAAGGAGCATGGAGGAGAAAGACAAAGTATGATTCAAATGTAGAGAGGTGACAAGTGTGGTGGAAAGTGAAGAGAAACAGACAGAGAACCTCTGGTTCAGGGGAAAGCATAGCACAGAGATACGAGCAGAAGGATTTATAACCACTAGAGAATGTTCCCCTCCAGAACCTAGAACTGAACCTAGGATTCCTGAATTTCAACAGTCCTCTGTTGTCTGACAAATATTTGTGAAGCTGACTGGCAAACGGTGTTATCCTCTAGTGGCTTGTCTGCATAAAGGATAACAGCCTTCTACAGCTAGTTATTCTGTCCACACTAATGCTTCTTCCGAAGCATCTGGTTCTGCCACGATTAGATTTAGGAGATTGAATCTCATCAAATAGAGAGTTCTTATGTTCCCCTTGGTGGAGGGGACTTCATAAATTAACTACGTACCAACAGCTCTACTTTTGACAAGAAATAGTTTAAACAAATATTTATCAATTCATGCTACTTACATTAGCAGGCCAAATGGGAGGATCACCCTCAGTGTTGTTTCAAGTATCTTATTTGCTTACAAAAAATCACCAAAATTTCAACATACTTTAAAGACTGTTAAGGTGATATACTGAGTAGTACACAGCAGAGATGGAGTCAGTGTTACACATTTCATGGGAAAGGCAGCATGGACAATAGAATCTCCATTTATAGTCGCCTTACCTTCATCACTAGTTGTTTAATGAACATCAGTAAGAATGCTCGCAGAGATAAAATCTCCTTCTGATTAGGGCGTGGTCCATCTTTAAAAACATACAAAAAGATGGATATATTATACTATCTATCTACTGGATGTGAATTACTGATGGTTATCTTGTTACTAAAGCATATAATATATTTTTAATTTAAAAGTTTTGAAAAAAATGTAAGATACTTTATATTTTTATATGCCAGAGCACGATTTCAAATGCACTGATTTGCTTTGCTTCCCACAGGAAACATGTTACTACATGTTGTTTTAACATTTAATAGTGTAGTGAACTGACCACTAATTAAGTCTACAAGGTAAGGCTATGTCAAAGTTTTATAAAACCTTATATTAAAACTTCTTTTAATGCTTTTTCATTTAAATTAAAACTTTTGCAGTGTCTAAATCAAGCACGAAACATCATGGATTGGGGTAAAAGAATGAGTTTAAGTTGATACTATAACTTTAAATTAGTATTTCCAGACTTTGATATTTAATTATTTTGTGTATGTTTGGTTTTTAAATAGAATTTCTACTTCAGCTCATTAATATTTTCAGGAGATGATTACACTATAGTATTAATCAATATAAAATGGCTTCTTCTGCTTGGGCTGCTACTAGCATATTATGGATAAATACATGATGTTGTGAGGTATTCCTACACCTCTTGTATACAAATACTATCTTGCAAGTTAGAGAAACCCAATTTAGAGACCCAAGACTCTCAGAGAAGACTCTCTCCTTTCCCTCCACAAATAATCGGTCACTGAAATATTTTAAAGATCCAAATATCATAGCTTCTTAGGCTATTCATTGTGTTAGCTACGCCTAGGGAGGGGGCAAATACAACCCCAATTTTAACAGAAGAATATACAAATTCAAACAACTCTATGAGGTCTTGTGTTGCACAAGTTTAACTACAGATGTGATTTTAAACCTATTTAGTTAAACTGGTGCAAGTTTCTGTAGATGGACTTTGGTTAAGTTTAAGAGTGCTTTGGTTCAATTTAGCTCAAATCAAAAATAAGCCATTCAACTGAAATAAAAGTATTCTACACAAACTTGCCCTAGTTTCACTAAATCAGTAAAGAAACATACCTTTAGGTAAACCAGTTCAATTTTATGAGTAGACAAGTTCTTACTAACAAAAAATCTTCATTCCTTCCAGGGTTCAACACACTACCAAGCAAATGTAATTTCCCTTCCACAAATTTTGTTAGTGAATTTCCCTTGTTTGAGAAGTTGGTGGTACTGAGAGGAACAGGATTAAGGGGCCCCTGATGGAGGACTGGCATGAGAGAACTTCCTGGGTACACCTATATTCCCTTCAGCTACCAGATCTCTCCAATCCCCATTCCCACCCTAGGCTGGTAACAAGGTAGCTGAGGAACTATGAAGAGCACAACTACCAGCTGGAGGCAACACCATAGGGAGTACACTACAACCCTTAATCCAAGAAAGGGTGATAGGAACTCCCAGAGCCCCTTCTTCCAATTGGGAACAAAAGGCGGGGGGAAAGCATGGGGCTCCCCTTGCCCATCAGGAGTTAGGTTTCCATTCTGCCAACTCCACAGTCGTGGGTCCCAGTATTAAGCATCAAGTCTCTATGTTCTGAGCTCATAAGAACATAAGAATGGCCATACTCTGCACTTTTATCATCATCCCCAGTATGATATATTCTAATAATGTACATAGATCCTTGGGGTTAGGGGCATATATTTATTCTCTTCAGGGTCTGGGGGGGACGGGGGCAAAAAAGAAAGCACCAGAT
Organism: Malaclemys terrapin pileata; assembly: GCF_027887155.1. Classification (NCBI taxonomy): domain Eukaryota; kingdom Metazoa; phylum Chordata; order Testudines; family Emydidae; genus Malaclemys; species Malaclemys terrapin. Next base: position 84,778,416 of record NC_071509.1, on the reverse strand, counting down.
GGACAAAGCTGCTTGTTTGAACTGGTATGCTGAATCCTTCCACCAAATGAAATACTGCCTGGATCCCATCCATTCCACACACCACACAAAACCATGCACTTCAAGTGAAGTGGTTCAGAATGCTCATGTGTTGATGAAGGGTGAACAATGTATACATACCTACACCTTTTGGAGTAATACCACTGCGATCTTGAGGGTTCACGGCCCAGTAGTAATATTTTAAGGAGTGCATTACCAGAAGAACTGTCCCAACACGCCGAACTGCATTGTATATGTTAACAGTGCCAATGAACTCAGTAGACAGGTAAGTGTACAGGATCAGCTGAACCTACAACACCCAGTTAAGAACAAATTGAAAATGTTAGCTAGGATTTCACATACTCAACAGGGAGGTAAGTCAAAATGGTAGTAGATTAGAGAATTACATTTTTAATTTTATCTAGTTTAAAAAAATTCTAATGTAAAAAAGAGCAGAGTAAATGGAGATACTCACTAGGGTAGCTTCACCAAATAGTTACTAAAAACTCTTGATTTTACCACAAGTTCCATGATACTTAGTGTAATTCTAAATGTCCAAGCTTCTGGAGTCATGTGAATATGAGAGAATCTCATTTTAAAACACCACATTTTGGCTTTCATGGTTGTTGTGAAAAGAAGTTTGAATGTGTGAATCCCCCCTTTTTGTCTTCCATCTCATCATTTCTGGGGGGCTTTTTTTTTAAATGCTTAGGGCTGGCAATATTGATAGCTACATCTAACTGCCAGAATAAAAAATTTATGTCACTGTCCTTCTCTGGATCACAATGAAAGGGCAATAAAAAAGATTTCAGGTGCTACTGTTCCCTAATTGAAAAGTTCCTCTTCTGTGAAGTATCTATGTTATATAGTGCTATAGACATTAGTGCGTGTCTAAATCAGACAAGGGACAATGACATTTTTACTGTTTTATTACAGTGACATTTTAACAATTCCCATTTCAGTCAGAGCATCCAAAACATAACATGGTCTAATTTTTTTATTTTTAGAAGAGTCTTTAAAAATGGGTAAGGGTCCAAGCAACTCACTTTCCAAAACACAGCCTCTGACGCATTGTACAAAACTCACCCCCTTACTGGAGTTTGTTTCTATTTACAAAAGAGAGTAACAAATTCCAGCCCAATATTTTTCCTATAGTTTCTTATAGTGGCTGTTCCTATATTTTCTTCCTAAGGGAGGATCAGTCCACACCAATCTCGGACACTCTTATTGTGCACTAAAAATGCCTGCATGTGCTTTAGCTTAATAGCTTAGTTCGCTTTAAAGTGTACTAAGCTAAGGTGCCCAAGTGCACTTGCAGTGTGCAGTAAGTGTCCACACGGGGAGTTAGTGCAGGATGTGCTGTAAACTCACACCTTATCTTGTACTAACTTCCTTGTAGACAAGCCCTTACTCTGTCTATATAGCCACTCCCACTCCCTTACATCCAGGATAGGGTTAATGAACACCATGTGTTCCAACAGAAGTTATCAGGAATCAATCAGCGGCTCTGCAAGTTCCAACATGATCAAAACAAAGTGAAGCAACAGCAAAATCCTGTCACCATCTTGGAAAGTGTTTACTTGTTCTTCTGTTTATGTTTGGCTAGAAAAAATTGACATACAGGGTGAACACTGAAAATGACAATACACAAAGAGCTGTCAAATGCATAAATCAAACTAAACAGGAAGAAAAACATTCTCTCTACTAGCTTTTCAATTATAGTTATCTTGAGTGTTACTAGAGTTTCTAGAAGTGGGATTTTCAAGTGGAAAGTATGCCCTTAATATGAAACAGTTTGTAAAGTTCATATAAACAGTTCATTATAAAGTTATGGTCTTATAGATTTGTATTGCTTATTTCCCTTTCTGCAAACATAAAAGATGCTGCCAATGCTTTTATAAAGGCTTAATTTAGCTGTATCCATATTACATCATTCCTTCATGATGCTTCAAAACCTATTTGTATCTAACTTTGGCTCAGCTTACGGAATTCACGACAGAATGTCAAGTTTTTTAGCCTTGTGATGATGAAGGAGCTTTTAAGTGAATTTCATGCTCTTGAAATATGTCAGATTACAAGCCATGAAAAATAAATTTTCCTTGTGTAGTTACAAAACAGGTGTAGCACTGCCTGCAGCATCTTTAAACAACCCTATACTATTTCCGTACTTCTCCCTGAGTGCTAAATTACTTGTCTTTTGTTCTATTAAGAGTTCAAAATAATCTTTGAGAGTGTTCTGGCTTCAATTTTGGCAAACTGTTATACCAGTATGGATTGGAAATTAGTACAGGCAAATATTTTTATGCCTTGATATACTTTATGTATATAGTAATTCTATAGTATCGCTGAGATGATATATCTTTGGTTTACATTATAGTTAAATCTGGAATCATTTGGCACCAATTCACTAAACTCCATATTCACACCACAGCAGAAGCGTAAGTTGGACAATACTATTTTAAAAGGCTGCTTAGTCAGTGGAATGCAAATAGTTTCATGCTACTTATCCAGATCTTCAATTAGAACCTTAGCTATCCAGGCAGGGACCGTGTCAGCCTATGTACATACAGCATTTAGAACAATGGGGTCCTGATTGAAACCTCTCTCTGCAGGGTGGCTGGGCTTACTCTCTGAGATAGGGAGACGATCTCAGCTATTCAGGAGGGCCTCAGAGTAGAGCTGCTACTCCTCTGGATCGAGAGGAGGCAGTTGGGGTGGTTCGGGCACCTTATAAGGATGACCCGGGGACACTTCCATTAGAACTCTACCAGGCACGACCTACTGGGTGGAGGGCCCGAGGCCGACCCAGGACACGCTGGAGGGATTATAGCTCCCGGCTGGCCTGGGAATGCTGAGGAATCCCACAAGAGGATCTGGAACCTGTAGCTGAGGAAAAGGAGGTCTGGTCCTCCCTACTTTCCATGCTGCCGCTGCGATCCTCACCAGGAAAAGCAGCATAAAGGAAAAAGGAGGAGGGATCCTGATTGGGCCTTTGGATGCCACTTCATTAAGAACAGTATCATCATCATCACCACCACCACCATGTATGTTCTAACCTGAACTGATACATGATTAACAAAACCAAAATATTTACCTTTGCTGGTGTATGAATCCATATTGCAGGGTTAAGGAGAATGTGATCACACAGCTGTTTAAGCAAGGGAATCCCATTGTGCAGATTACTCAGGTATTTAGCAAATGCAAGGCATAGTTCTAGCACAACTCTGGTAACATGGACTTTGGAAGACTGTTTAAAAAAAAAAGGCTTCTTTAGACTCATGTTTACAGAACTGTTTTTAAACTTTGACAATACAGAAAAATATTGGCAAAAGGATTCTGATAAGCTAACCTTAGCTCAGTAGTGATTTTGTTTTACCTTTTCAAGACAATGTCCTATCACAAGAAAGCCCTTACAGGAAAGCATCTGCTCTTGCATAGCAATGGAGTTCTTCAGCAACTCCATGATGAAAGCCAGCAAAGTAGAACTGAAAAATACAGTGTATTGAAATCAGTTTCTTAAAGAAATACCAGGTGTTTCAGAGAGTCATAGAAATGAGGTATTCAATTCCCTCACAGGAATATGTTCCCAGCTAAGCTCTTTCATCTTCCAGTATATAAGTACATTTAATACAACACTTAAATAGCTAAGTTAAGATTTGGAATAAAGTTAAGTTTAGAATTTGAAAACATTTAAGACTGCAAAGTTACAAGATGGTCAGTCTCCTAGTTTCAACTGGATTTTCTCTACCTCAAAACTTTGAACTTTGTGATACTTTTTGAATAGCAAAACACTCCTGAAACAACTTTTCACTGATTACTTCCAATTTTGAACCAGTTCTGCCATGCAATATATCTATGTTCCATTCCAACTGCCATTCTCTTGCTTTCCGACAGGCCAAATGATGCTGGCAGCACTTCTGTTTAAAGCAGGACTAACTGCTTTGAACAACCCCTCTGTAGTCAGTGCCACTCCTTAACTGCTATGAAGTCTCATCAATTTTTGTGGCTGGAAGATCAGAGGTTGCAAAACAGAGCTGGAGCAAAGGAAAACTCGAAGATATGCAAGTTTTTTTAGGTTTGAAGGTACTGAGGGGTGGAGGAAGAAATACACAAGAAGATTTTAGAACAGCAAAGATTTCTGCATTCAATGCAAAAATATTAATGCAACATTAAGATTGTCCAGTTAAGCACTCAAAAATCATGAACTGAGAAGCAAAAAATTTGTCTTTTCTTTTTACTGTTCCACTGTGAAGATGAGCTCCAACTCTACCCCCACACCCCCCAAAAAAAGTATTTTGGCTTGTTTTTCCCCCACGCCATCACAGAGACACTCATTTCTCTTGTAAGACCATGGTAAAAAACTTTATTATGTTAGGTTGCAAACCAATATGCATTCTCTCCTTCTCACTGCTCCCACTAACTCACAACCTAGGAATCAGCACATGCCTTTAGAGAGGTGAAAAAGTTATACTTCATTTATCATTAATTAGTATATGTGCACATAATTAAAAATGATCCTAAGGCCTAAATGCAAGAAGGTCATATAGTCAAACTTAGCTTTTGTATTTCCTGATTTTAGAGAACTTAACTGTGTAAACTTAATATTCCATTAGGTTTTTGTACATAATTTTAGCATTATTTTTCTGCCTCTTTAAAAGAAAAAAATTCCATAGTTCTTTAACAGAGTGCACATAAAGGCCAATTAGTGCTTTGGTGTCAGTGAATACACACCATTAGATTTAAGCCCCTCGCTGGTTCAGGACTGGCTATCGCCTGTTAGTACTGTGGCTTACATACAAATTTTTGTACATATACATTAATTGGTATAAACCTTTATCATTGTACACATGGTTATAGAGTACTATAAATTGCACATTTATAAGTGTATCGCTTATTACTACTGAATTTCTTTCTTTTAGACATGATTTTATAGGTCTTAACACAAGAGTCAAGTGGGAGAAAAAAATCAGTTTAGCAGTTGTGAAGTTACCAGCTTTTGAAGCTGACAAAACAGCTTTATTAGTTCATATTTAAATTAGGAATTAAGGAGATTTTTAAAATGCCTAAAGGATTTAGGAGCAGAAATCAATGGGATTAAATCCTTTAGGCACTTTTGAAAATCGTACCCCAAATATGGATTTTTCTTCAAATATATGTCTGTCTATCTCTTTATCAGTTTTCTAATGATCATGCCCAGAAGATAATTTACAAATAGTAATAACTTTACTAAATGAAAACCATTTTTAATCCAGGCAAAGGTACTAGCCCTCAGTAAAAGCTACATGTATGCCTACTGCTATGGAAGGCTATTGCTTCAGTTTCTCCTACACTCATCCCATAAAAATGAATTAGCCAAAAAGATAAACGTGTTTTGGAAAGTTTTGAGTTTGTAAAACAAGTAGTTCTAAAGGAAACTTTTTTGAAATGTTAACTACAGAGTGTACTATGAGTCCCTTACAATTTTAACATCCTTGACAACACATACAAAGCTTGAGTTAGCCTGGGCACATAACACATCTTTCAATCATCATGCACTATAGATCAGGATCATCAACTTATCTTCCATGGAGCTTCAAGAAGCGTCCCCCCCTCCCCCCCCGCCCCACTGACAGGAAAGAGCTCATGTAGATTTTTCATATTTCTAGTACACCATAAATACATTACATAACTATAGCATGATGTGCACATTTGTTTTCATTTGTGCAAGTTTGCATAGAAAACATGGTGCCAATAATCTTCACCTCAGCTCAAGATCCTGTTCACATGAGGCTTAACAACTTCTGTCCTTGAGAACAGAAATAAAGCATCCAAATAATTCCATTAGTTGGAGTTAATTCTTTGCCTAATAGCTAAACACAGACAGACATGGTTTCCAGTTTAACCTTCAGTTATTTTAACTGTATTTAGTAGAAGCTGTGCATTTCTGTCACTTAAGACAGATGTAATCTTCAATTTATTGTGTTTATGTAGAGAAGCCTGACTTAAGAAGTTTTCCCTTTACTCGCTGCTATATCTTACTGGTGAAAAAAAAGAATTGTAAACCACAAGAATTCTTTACAACATAAGGTAGCTAGCTCTGTGGGCATTTAAATTAAGCAAAAACCCATTTCACAAATTAAAATGGGTTTAAGTTAAAATGGAAGATGAAATGAGGTAGCCATATGTACTCACCAAACAGTCATGTCAACTTGGTCCAAAGAATATTGCCTATGGTCTAACTGTGCAAACAGAGGGAAAAGTACCTGCACTCCTCCAATTGAATGCATAGCACTTTGGATAGAATGTGTTAGGACTGCTTTCACATCCTGACAAAGAAGAATTAAAAGAAGATTAAAACCTTTTCTAAAACCATTTTAAAACAGTTATCATTTGATTTAAATACTTAAGAGTATCTTTAATATAAAATCAGATTATTACCACACAAAGAAATTATTACAAGTAATGGCTGCTACTGTTGAGAGACAACCACAAAAAAGATGTCCCAGTCCCAGCCTGACCCAGAGTCTGGGATTCCTGTCTACTGTGCTGGTCCTCAAAGATGGCTTTAGATGGGCACATAGGTTGTGGCCAGCATCTAAAGCAAAACATGGTCTCTGGTAACAGAGGAGCTCCATAGCTTGCTGGCCCTTCCTTGAGTGCCCCTGTGCTCTCCCGAAGTGGAGGAGAGCAAGGTGTTAGAGGCCCTGGGATGGAAGAAGCAAGAGTTACAATAGAATGTCCTCAAGAAAAACATTGCAGGGGGGGTGGGTGGAATTTTTTTTTGCGGGGGGGGGGAGGGAGAAAGAGGAAGAAGGCTGATTTTAAAGTTATTTTCTAAACTTTTGCTGTGTTTCTAAAAAAATTTCTGATGTAACCTTCCTGAAGAAGAATTTAATTGGGAATCTAAGAATGGAAAAATGAGCAAGTTCACTTAGGGAAGGGAAGGATGACATGGCTGTACACTGATGAGCAGTACAGTGCACAGGTGTGATGTATGATGTACAGGGCACAGGTGTGATGCAATGAGAAGCAGCAAAATTGTTTAGGAGAGGTTGGAAATCCCTCCCTCTTGGGGTGCCTGACCAGAAGTGATAGGAAAGGGGAGCCCGATGTAAGGCAGTAGTAGTGGGGAGAAGTCAGGAGGCTTGATGACAAAGGGAGGAGAGTTACTTTAAAGAGCTGGGAACAATTCTCCACACCTCCAACTAAAAGGTTGAAGAAGGAGAGCAGTGCAGTTCTGATAACTTCTCCTGATTAGTCTATTATGTGGAGCCCTCTCACCTGGTGCTAAAAATCCTGGTTACAGGCAAGTATAAGCCATTTTTCTCCTTAGATAGTCTACTAAAAGTGCCAAAGTACCTGAAGCATGAGAGCATGTGGTGAATGAACAAAGATAGAAGGGTTATCCTTGGGGGATGATTCTAGACAGAGCTGTGCATCAGTAGCCCTTGGATTGTACGTGAAAGCAATAGCACTGGACAATTTGCCATCATACAGTAACAGTTTGTGATGCTCAGCAAGGAAGAGATCACTTTCTGTCTTGAATTTAAACGTTCCCTAGAAAGATGGAAGAAAAAAAATTAAGGTGACTTGCACTGAAAATACAATAGGAAACAAAATAATTATAACAGCATTACTCCTCTACTCCAGCAATGCATCAGAACAGTCCCACTACAACACTGTTCGCTCAGGACAATTTTTGCACAGTTAGTATTATATAGCATTTTTGTATCCTAAGGCAGTGACATTGTGGAAGCTAAGAAAAACATAAGAAAATATAGTGCCTATTACTCAGTGTTCACTTAGAAGCTCTTTGGGCAGAGGTAAAGACAAAAAAATGTTGTGTTGGTACAGCATGTAGGGGCCACAATCCCCAATTGAGGCCCATCAGGGTTAGCACAATACAAACAGTAAATAATAGCATAACAGAACTAAACCTCAGTGCTCAACACTTTTAATGTATTAAATTAGGTATCAAGATACTTTTCTGGCATGAAGAAAGTAAATTTGGTAGCAAGCCTCAATGAAAAAAAAATGATCTAGCCACAGTTAATAGTTAGTGCTCTATCCACTTAGACAGCATGTCCCTCCCCATCACCCAAAAATCCAAAGCAGAACTCCTGAGAAGAGAACAAGAGAGTAAAGACAGCAAACAGAGTTTATTATTTGCATTAGCCTTGTTTTAATACCAACTTGGTATTAAATATGTGTCAAATTAGGTGGGGGGAGAGGGGTTGTGTTTTGATTAATACATGTACAATCTCTTTCATTTCATGGAGTGGGACTGGAGTTTTATAGAACAGAAGAGATGGAAAACAAAACACCAGCAAACAAGTCTACTGCTGAGCTGCAACTCCCACTCTGACAGTGAATTTATATAAAAAATGGTTTTTAATTATATTATCAAATACTCTCCTCTCATGCAGATGGGCCTGTAGCATTTTTATAAATCAGTTATGCAAGGGAGGTTATGCATCATGACAAAAATAGGAAACATTAAATATATAGAAAAATGGAAAAAGTCACAGGGTCACATTACTGAGCAAACTATTTTTTGTAATAAAAGTATGCAAAACTGTTTAAAACCATTTAAAAACCCAGGTGACTAGAGAGAGTTATATTTATAAAAGTTCATGCTCAGTAGCAGCTGGATGGGGTTACAAAGCCCAAAAAAACCCTCAACTGTCACATTTTTCTCAAGAAAATCATATCCATGACAAACATATAGCTTTATCTATACGTTCATTTCTCTCCTTATTACACTTTTATAAAATTGAATAGATTAATTTAAATTTTGTGACATTAGATACTTTATTTCTAAAAGCCTATGTAAATAAAAAATAGGCTGGTAAGAACATTGTATAAATCATCATCACCGACATCCTAAAATACTCTAGAAATTGACTTATTAGAATTAATCTTTTGGGTACTATTGACTCAATTCCAAAATACCTTGTATCCCAGGCCAAGCTGATAAATGGCAAAAATCTGAGCAGCATTGAGAGCGTCACTAAAAAGGTAAACAGCTGTCATCTGCCCACAAAACACTCGATTAGCATCTGCTGTTTCTGAAGAACCCAGGAAACATTTATCAAACGTCTGAAAAGGACAACACAGGATACAATTGTACACAATAAAAGACAAGAAAGGATTCAATGTGAAGCACACAAGTATTAATCATGTGGATTATGTATTTGTTATTCTTCAGAAAAGCAATAAATTTATTTTACACCCAAAACAACCTTTCAATATTATAATTGATCAAGGTGAAAAAAATATTTTTGGACAGGCAAAAAGCAAAAATTTCCCTCTCCCAACTCAAATCAATTATCATAGTCAAGGCAAGTAAACTGGGTGTCCAAGCTGGTAAAGCTTTCATTCTAATTTTGAAAGGCTGCATTAATAAATAAAGTAATTGTTTTCAAAACCTGCAGTTTAAAAAAAAATTGTTTTATAAGCAAACCAACAATTATTTTTCATTTTATTTAGCTGTCAATGTCTAGAATTTGTAAAATACATAATATACAATATTAATTAAAAATAAACCATGTTCTCTGCAATTTTTACTCTACTCAAATACTGATAGGACATATCTGCAAATATATACACGGTGAGAGAGTTAAGAAGCTAAGTTCTAGAACTGTCAAACATACATCATCAGAAAGTCAGATATTTCTGTAGTATTAGGGTAACATTAATTGTATTGGTGTCTCAATACCATGTTGGAGATCAGTATTATCAGACTGTCTTCCACATATTAGGAGTGCAGAAAGTGAAACTGCAGGAGAGGAAAATAAGTTTTTGAAGAGACATGATAGTGTTCCTCTATAGGGCCCAATCCTGCACACAGTTAAGCATACACATAACTTTACTCCAGTGACTAGTCAATGGACTGTTCATTTAAGTAATATAATGGATGTGCTTAGGTGTTTGCAGAACTTGGCCCATAACTTTTACTGACCATCTAGCACACTGACTACATTTGCATTCTCTTAGTTGAAATGCAATGTGTGTCACCAGGTACAGTTTTTTTTAATTATTTATTCAAAATTCTGTTGGAAAACCTACTTTTTTCCTCTCAAGCCAGGTTATCAAAACCTAAAAATATAATCAAGTGCAAAAAAAATTCCAGGCATTCCAAGTATGAAATTAAGTAACATAAAATTAAATAAAAGCTACTTACATCACTGGTATTGACAAACCACGTTATCTCTCCATACGATGCTAGTTCCCCATTCACATAGCACCGAAGTTCACTATTCTTCCAGCGGTTATAGATATGCACTATAGTAACCATATACCACTGAATAATAAGAGAATAATTATTGATACTTTAATCCTGTGTAAGTATGTTTTAAAAGTTACTCAAAATATCTGGTCCAAGAAGATCAAAACTATTGATATGAGTTATGAAAAGGCAGAAAACTTTTTGAAGATTACTTAGGGATTTCTTTAAATTAAATTAACGTGGAAGAAATGCAAAGTTCATTGATGGCTTAGCCTAATTCACTGTACCCAAACAGTGTGTTCAGTCACCCTGTGTACTGAAAAATAGGTGTATAATCTTAAAGGAGATGCATGGTCACAGTACACAACTTTTTCCTGACAACACTAAGGGCTCTATTTATGCCAAAATAACTGACAAAAGAAATATTGTATCTTGCTTTGAGAAAGCAAACATATTTTCAAGTCTACTAAATATTCAAGGAAGCCTTGAACAATGCCATTTAAATCAAGTCACAACATGTTGCTAAATATGATTATTCAATAATGTGGAATAACTCATCGTAGTTGAGAAGAACACACTTCTGGATACACAGAATAATTACAAAGTAGGATTCATTTAGTGTATTCTCTCTCACATGAGTCTGTATTCTTGAAACTGCTTGAGAAAAACGTTAAGCCTTTGACTATATCAGGACAAGGTGTGTGTTTCATAACCATGTTAGCCAACACATGTTAATACATATATTTTTAAACAAACAACACTATCTGTCTATCGCCAGTGCTAAGTGGTGTTTAAAAACATACTAGTTGGTTGTGATCACACTAGGTAGAATAGTTATAAACAGTTATTCCTGGGGGTCATCCCAGGTAATGAGTGAGGAAGAGTAACCTGTGGTTTTTGTCAAAGTTGATGTATTGACTGCTTTGAGTCCTGTCTGTCCTCATCTACACACTCTTTTCTCCTGGGAAGTCCCCAGTAGATTCTTCAACACTCCATCAGCCCAGGAATTATCAGGAAAGATGTAAAATGTATAATAATGATAATACCTAGCTCTAATATAGCACTTCTGTCAATAGCTTTCAAAGCGCTTTACAAAAGAGGTAAGCATCATCATCATCTCCTCCATTTCACAGATGAAGAAACTGAGACAGAGGGGAAGTGACTTGCCTAAGATCACCCAGCTGGCCATAATAAATACATTTTAGTACACCTATAAGTTCGTATTTTGCTAATTTTTAAAGGGTTAAAAACAATAACATTGTGGTTTATATTACTTAGTTTAATCATATCAGGAGTTAGCCCTAACAAGTGAAGTCTTCTATTTATTCACTAAACAGGATGTGAATTCCATAAGCCGTAACAGTGAAAGCTCTCCTACACTTTCCCAGTAATTTCCCAGATCCTGATATCTATTCAATCTTTACCATTTCTGCTGCACAACACCAACTGATGTGGACACACTTGTCCAGCAAGAAACAGACAAAGACCATCAACTCATTTCACAGAATTAAGCCAACAGCCAGTAGAGATCTAACTTTCAGTCACTATTCACCTAGGCCACATGTGTGATTTACTCTTTAGTAAATTGCATTTTTTTCTTTTACACGTGGGAATGTATTAAATCACATTCTTAAAAAATGGCGTGTTACTATGTACATTTGTTTAAGTTTTACTTGGAAAAGTTGGTATTATTTACTTCTCTAAATAATGCCAACTGATACTATTGGTAATATTTTTGCAAACAATATTTTTCTGGGTCCATATGAAGTTAGTGATTAGCAAACAAAACAGAACACTCCCCTGACCTTACTAGGACACTGGTCTAAATAAAAATAACTACAATTAATGGCTAATTACACACATGTACCGTGGTAATTTATGGCACTTATTTGAATTATTTACTTGCTTAACCCACCTTCTGTGGCTTGAAATCAAATTTCACACAGTGCTGGAATCCTTTTCCCTTTGACTTTATTGATGTCACAATCAAACAGCCTCCAACAAAGTGAGCAGAATAACCAAGTCCTTTGTTTGTTCGAAAACTACAAAAAAGTTTTTTAAAGAAATGAAACTAAATTTGCACATAAACAAAAAAGTTATTATGTTATTGTTTTTTTCAATGTAAGTAGAGACCATTGAAAAATGAATATAAATGGGAAAAAAAATTAGAAATCTAGGTTTTCATAATACATACCAATATAAGTAAGGCTTATCCTTATCCACATTGATATTATTTACAGGATCCATTCTTAACCAAGTGTGAAAGGTAAATCCATTCTGGTAGGGCCACTTGGCTATAGGAGGTAAGGCAATAGCCTAAAGGAAGTAATATAGATATTTAATATAGAAAGATTTAACAAAATCATTTATGAATTAAGACAGGACATGGTGCAAGTTACAGTCTTCTAATGTCTTACTGCAATAATAAAATGGCCCAAGATTGGTTTGTTTGGGGGTTTTTGTTTTTGTTTTATAAAGAATCTTTAGATTCTAAAGTTTCATGACAAAAATATTTATACTGCAATAAAAATAACTTATAATGAAACTAAACTTTTTTGGAGAAATATTTGGTCCAAAATTGCCTTAAGCTCATCTTGTTCTGTTGTGTACTAACAGAAAAGTGAAATTTACAGACTCATGATCACTACAATGCTGGCACATCAGATTGAATCCCAAAGAGGAGGAAAGTAACTGACTGTGGAAAGAAGTTAGGCATAAAAATGGAAGTTTCTAGATTTTGCCTGAAACCGTCTTATCTGCAGAAAATTCATGCCTATCTTAGTCCTGCAGAAAAATAGACATGAGAACGTGAGACTTATAACCCTGCTTTCAAAAGAAGACATTACACAATCCTTCCAGCCAAAAAATTTTCCCATATAAACATAGTACCTATATTAACTAGAAAGTCTGTAAATTGCTAACTATATGCTCAACAATTTTTATAGTATTCAATTCTTTGTTTTGAACAGTTTTTAAGCATTACCATTCACCTTTTACATTGCAAGTCTGTGAAGCAAAATGGTGAATTTCAACTCAGATTTCCATAACCCTCTGATCAAAGATGCTGTCCAGATGATCAATACCAATGAACAAAAACATCAAAGAACATAAGTGTTGCCAGACTCTTCATTATGCTCCCCAACTCTGTGTAGCTATCCCTGTCCAAACACAATGCTATAAATCCTTCTGTAAAGCTGTAATTCACTAATAAGTCTATATGTCTGAGACTGACAACTTTTTTGGGCTGATATCACTACAATTGGTTTAACTCACAGAGCTTTTTAGGATGGCTTGTGCTAATTATCTAAAATATTAAGATTCCTATAATATTAAGTTTCTCATTGTCTTGAGACACTTAAATACTATATACCGTATAAGAATCTAATAAAACAATGTACAAGTAACCAAAATAATGTTAATACACCCATTATAATTATTATATAGAGAAGGTTTCAGAAATATTACTATTTTTATCTTTATGTAAATGAAAATTTAAGGTACTGAAAAATAAATTTATTTTGGGCTTAAGTATGTTATGTTTAATTTCAAGACAGAAGGTGGTTTGTGTGTGATCTTGAGTGCAGAGAATATATATGGAAAGAGATTGTGAGATGATTGTGTGATGATGACTATCTTTTGAGTTATGTGTGAGGTTGTGAAAACATACGTTTTACTCTTAACAACTAAAAGATTTGACAACTCAAATTTATGAGACAAAATTTTGATGAATTTGGTCCTTAGTGAGGACAACTGCATGACATTTTTGAACATATTTGGTTTAAAAATAAAAATTGTTTTTAGTGTACAAATTATTTACCATCAATGAATGCCACAAAATTTATACTGAATTAAAGTATTTACTGTGCCATAGTTAGGACCCTACCAAATTCACAGTCCATTTTGGTCCATTTCCCAGTCATAGGATTTTAAAAATCGTAAATGTCATGATTTCAACTATTTAAATCTGAAATTTCACTGTGTAAGGGGCCTGACCAAAAAAAGCAGTTGGGGGAGGGGAGGGGGGTCACAAGGTTATTATAAGGCAGGTTGCAGTACTGCTAACCCTTCTTCTGTGCTGCTGCTGATGGCGGCGCTACTTTCAGAGGTGGGCAGCTGGAGAGCAGCGGCTGCTGGCCGGGATAACCGGCTCTGAAGGCAGAGCCGCCACCAGCTGCAGTGCAGACGTAAGGATGGCATGGTACGGTATGTATTGCCACGCTTACGTCTGCGCTGCTGCCTGCAGAGCTGGGCCCTCAGTCAGCAGCCGCTGCACTCTGGCCAGTCAGCTCTGAAGGCAGAGCAGAGGTAAGGGTGGCAATACTGCAACCCCACTAAAATAACCTTAGAGCCCCCCTGCAACTCCCTTTTGGATCAGGACCCTCAATTTGAGAAACTCTGGTCTCCCCCCATGAAATCTGTATAGCTTAGGGTAAAAACACACAAAAGACTAGATTTCACAGGGGGAAGCCAGATTTCACAGTCCTTGATGCATTTTTCATGGCTGCGAATTTGGTAGGGCCCTAGCCATAGTGTTAGCTTTATCCTGGTGTTTCTCAGCATATTTTGGTAGTATTTCTTATGTGTAATAGAAACTGCAGTAAAACAGTGCAGTAAATGCTGATTTTTTTCCATATGGACAGGGTATAAATAAGTCAGCTCATAGAGATAGCATGTGCTGTTATATTCACATGTATGATGTCTGATCATTTGAGGGGGGGAAGTCTCTGGGGAGGTTCTGTGTCTCTTGCCATAAAAGAGAACAGAGCAGAATTGAGCCAACTTTCAATTTGGTGCATTCTGGGGCTTCCTCAGGAGTGCCTCTCAAATGTGTATAATATTTGGGGATTCCGTTGTATGCTGCACATTAGGGCAGACACCACTAAAGAATATTGAGAGAAGAAATAAAGGCAGACAAAGATTCTGCTTGCAACAAATAACAAATAAGTTAACTGAACCAATCTCACAAAATGGGCTATGGGCTATTAAGATACGGGCTATTACTTGTACTCGTTCTTTCTTTAGCTAATATGGTTTGTCCTTCCATAAAGGTAGTGCATATTTAATAGTAACATATTTCAGTTAATCTTAATGTAGTTACCACCCTGGAAAAATAGTTCTCTCTAGGAACAATGTCAGACTAGTGAATATAACTGTATAAATGAAACAAAAGAGCCAAATGAGAATAGGAAAGAAAAGAGCCAGTAGTAAGAGGAGGATAACAAATAAAGGTATAGAAAATGTATATAACCACTTACTGCAGCACTTTTTCCTGGAAAGTTGAAGAAGGCATCAGGACCATATTTATGAGGCATGTGTTTTAACACAGACAATAATTTTCCAGCATGTGGTGGCTATTAAAAGAAATTATCACAAATATCAAACATTTCTATTTTATTCTGATACATATTATAATGCATTTTGACACATTTCTTATCCTTCCACAGACAAACACTATGCCACCACATTACTCAGGAGAGTAATAGTCAAGGAAGTGTGTCAACTCAAAATTCATCTTAGACACCAACAGCCCAGTTCTGCTTCAGCTAACTTTTCCTATTGAATTCAGTGGCAGTAATCTCAAAATAAAACTTGAGAGCTTACATCAATTTAATATACACCTCTACTTCGATATAACGCTGTCCTCGGGAGCCAAAAAAATTCTTACTACCTTATAGGTGAAACCACGTTATATTGCTTTGATCCGCCGGAGTGTGCAGCCCCCCCCCCCCCCGCCCCTTCCTCCCCCCAGAGTACTGCTTTAACGCGTTATATCCAAATTCGTGTTATAACGGGGTAGAGGTGTATCAAGTGTTATAGTTATGGTTGCAGGCCAACAGTTTTAAGACTGTTTTTTCACTTGCCTATAACTTTCCAGAGGTGTGAAACTTTTAATGACTGGTCTTTCTCTGAGGTGAGAAGTAAAGAAATTCCTTTAAACTCCCTCAGAGTTACAGGGAGTGTGGGGGAAGGGGGGGGAGAATGAAAATCATGTTTTTCTTGTTTTCAGAAGAAACTTCAAACTGTTTGAGCCTAGGAAACAAAAAATAATAAACTTAAAACTTCATATGAAGCCAATCACTGAAGACTAATCACTGTGCCATCTTAAAAAGGTATTTCAAAAATAAATGCTCAAAGCAAATCAAAATGATTCACACATGTGCAGAAAATAATGGGGGGGGATGGAGATCACAGTTTAAGTTGACTGTCTGCAGCACTGTGGCACAGCACAAAAAGTTGGATAACTACTGCTGCAGATAGTTAAGTTTAAGATTTAGGCAGCTGTACTATTTCCTAGCAATGCAGCTATGTTTTTCTCCTCTTTTCTCCTCTGTTTTTGTTCTTTAAGAAGAAAATTAAATGCAAACAAGAGAGTCAGGAAATAAAAACATTAACATTGCAAAGAGAACCTTAACTCACTCACACTGAACATATGCAATATTTTTAACTACATTCGTCTTAAATCTAAACCTTGATACACAATATTTTCTATGTGAGCAATTTGGAGTTTTGTTTAAAAAGTAAAGTTTTAATTGAGCATTAGCATAGGTTTTTATATTTAATAGGTATTTGTTTTTACACAGCAAGAAACCAGATCTGAGAAGCCTTTTCTCTATATTGAGCAGGTTATTTTAGGGGCCACCAAAGCAGGATTACAAATATGTTTTCAAAGAGCTTGGAACAATTCTTAAAGCAATTGCTACTTCCATCAAAGTAGCAATTCTGATGTTTAGATTCCACCTGGAGGAGAAAGTACATTTGATAGCATCAGTATCCTATGAGAAAAAAAAAGTTAACTTTAGGGAGGGAGGTTGTCAGGGGTGTTCGGTTCTCCTATTCCACTCCAGGTGTAAACAGTAAAAAATTTATACTAGGACTTTTCACTTGGAGTTCGCTTTGGAATCAAGCGGCAAGTGATATTACAAGACTGCCTTAAATTCAGATCTTTCTACAAATTCCTACTTTACTAACCGAATCAGTTTCTGCAATATTTACCCGAAAGAAAAAACGAAGTGAGAATAGACACTCTTTGGGTTGTGTATGTGAGAGGTAGTTTTTAATCTACCTTTTTTAAATGTCTACATATTTTTTTTATTCCTCTGCTTTTTTGTTTTCCCTTCATTTCATGTAACTTAGTTATAAAAAGAAAAGCAGGTACCTACTCCCATAAAATTATTTGCAGGTATATAAAGAAGACAAGTGCGACCTTTTTGTCAGGGGGAAACTGGAGACACTAAGTATCAATATTTCTAGAGCGATCAAACGTAAATCTAATGGATAACTTACTCACACTTCTACACCATATATTTTATTACTAATATGCAAAAAGACATCTATTGATAATACTACTCGGGGGATCCCTACATCTTTGATAGCTTTCACATTTGGTTATTAAAAATGTTTGCAAATAGCCCTTTTTGTTTGGAAAGATTAGGAGACAGTATAACCAACATTAAGACAACAAAGTTGTTTACCCATTTTCCTTTTTCTCCTTGGAGTTTGCTGAAGAACAATTTTAGCTCCCGGACCGTCAAATTATAGCTAGCCAGCACTCCCAACATATCAACTAAGAGATCTGAAGGAAAAAATATTAAAATGATATACAGGCAGCTCTGTACATAATGACCAAATGCGTATTCTTTTATTTTGTCAATAAAAGTGTTGTGTTAAGGTTTTATATAAAGACAATCATATTTAGCTCAAATAAACGTATTCTGTTGCCATCTAAAGTCATACCTGCAATCATATTGTCAGCTTTATCAATTCTCTGTAGCACTTGTTCAACAAGCCCCACTTCTGTGCAGACTTGTAGATTCCGTATACTCTTCTTCAGGATTGCTGTAAACATGCTCCATACCTCAGCCTGGCAAGTGATGTCACATTTATCCAGCAAGTCTACCATGCAGATGATACTCTCTCCTTCTTGGATAATAAAGTTCATTTCCAGATCAAAATGTCCCCCAACAAGCTTTAAGGAAAAAAAGGCAAAGCATTAGTAACAATCATTTCCATATATCATTTTACATTTAGGACTTGCTGTGCAAGTTCCCAAGGCTGTGTGTTGAAACATTTACAGAGGTTGTGGGGCTGGATTTGGATTAGATTAGGGAAGAGGGATTGGATGGTGGCAGACCGTGAGTCCAATTGCTACTTCTGTTATGGATTCACTGTGTAGCTTTGATGAAGTCACTTGACCTTTCTGTGTTTCTGTTTGCCCGTCTGTAGAAGCACTTCCCAGATATGTAATAGAACAGCTGCTGCAAAGAGCTGACCTACCTCACCAAAAAGTGTTGCTCTTTACAAACATTAAACTGCACTTCGGGTATATTAGATGAAAAGTGGATTGAAGTACAGTATCAACTGCAATTTTACTTTGTAAGCAAAGGTTCTATGAGGTTTGGGGGGGTTATTTGTTCATTTTCAAATTATAGCACAAAACAGTTGTATCTGAATGAATGTTAATGATCATTTTAAAAGTGAAGGAACAGCAGCACTGCTTGGAGCCAAACACTAATGATTATGACTCCTCCTACAGATTTGCTAATGCACTTAAATCTAGAAAAGCAACTCTTCAGAACTTTTTGTCATGGACCTTTCTTGAGCAGAAACTGGTGCGTTTGCCACATTGGGGGGTTTCTGATGTGCACAAGGGAACAGCTACAAAGAAATCAAAACTCATCTTCACTTGTGACCTGAACTAGAATTAGAATGTAATTCTCTTGAGGTTAATGTACTAACCTACCAGTCTCACCAGGCCCTCATATTTCTAGACTTTTCTAGCAAGTTAGATTAATATGACTACAGTACTGTGACATCTTAGATATAAATTCAAGTTTGTGTTACATTTTTCCTTCCATTTACAGAAAGACTTTCTAAAAAACAAAAACTAAATTTTTGGTGAATTCCGTTTCTTTAGATTTTTCAAGTATTTAGGTGGATGTCACAAAGCACTTTTCCCCTTCTTTCCTCCTCCCCTCATCTGCCTTCCTAAGAAAATAATGTCATGATTTCAATTTGGGGGACACATGAGAAAATCAAATATCTTGATACGTTTGTGGAAGGGTAGTGAGTAAATCTGAAGAGTTAGATGTGGATATTTTCAAAACTAACTAAACATGTGAATTATATTATTTGGACAGGTTTGATCAGTTACTTAGAATGACAGCTTAACAGGATCCAATTAGAAATTCAGTTGATTTCCTTCTTAAAGTTATACTGTGACAGAAGTCATCCCCCCAAAATACTTATTCTCTCTTGCCTTCCCATAAGCCCCTACAGCTCCATTCACTTGGTCAAGTTCTGAGGTCAAGTATGTCTAACAGAACAGAATTGTTGCCCTTAAATATGCTAAGTCAAACACTCAAATCACTGTAGAATATCCAAAAGGTCCTAAATTTTGTTTCCAGGTTGGAAGGAGCACCCTTCAAGATTCTGAACATAAAGCAGTGATGTCAAATTCCATAAGAAATTGAGAAAGCTAGCAAAGGTGACTGAGGTTGTATAAAGAAAAGGAGAGTTTCTGAATGACCATTTAAAAAAGTTATTTATATTTCCCTTCCATTTTCACTTTTCCTGAATTGCAATAATTTAAGTAATTAAAGAAACATCTAACAGAGTATTATCTTGTAAATTCACAGGACTGGGAGTCAGGAGATATGAATTCTATTCCCAGCTTTGCCACCAACTTGATCTCATCTTTATCAAGTCACTCAGTTTCCCCCTTCAGCAAAATGAAGTTCATGTCCATCTTAATTCATTCATAGTTGCCAAGTGCTTGAGATCATTGGGTGGAATGGGATAAAGTAGTAACATCACAAAACACACTTTAAAAAAAAAAACCACTCAGAATGAAGCCTGAAGACAATTGGATCAAAAACAAGGAAGCCACTTTCAAATTACTATTTTACACTGAATGCAAGCATATCACCCACCCTAATAGATTGATTGCAGCCTTCCTCAAAAGGACAGTCTCCCAAATGAAACTTTACTTTTACTTTTTGGTTTCTTAGTCATACTTGGTGCAAATACAATGGCTATATGTTTGCTGTCAGCTAAGAGTCACACCATAGTTTTTAATTTAATTATATATTTTGTTTAACTAACCAGTCAGGAGCTATCACATCAGAACTGTACAGGTCAACATTTAGTTGCAAATAAGATGACCTCACCTTCACCCTATCACTTCTACTATCAACTCTTCATTTTTGGCTACACACACCATTAACAGTAATCACCCATCCAGGAAGCTATCAAATTAATTTTCCAATCTAACCAGTAAAAACAAATATTTCAGCAGGTATTACATTAAAAGTATATATCTAGTGCAGTCGCTAGATTTTAAACATTTCTCCTTTAAGTGTTTTAAGTAATATCTTTTGACAAAAAAATTGACAGGAAAAGCAGTATACACAATGTGGACTATATTTGATATACTCTATGCATGCATACCCATTAGATACACATAAGCACACACACTCTACAGTATGTCATATTAACCCTTTCTAATGGTGATTTGGAACTGATCAACCTTCAAAACACAAATTTGTTTCCAACGACAGGGATCATAATCCAGGCTCATGCACTGGCTAGTTATTATCTGAGCTGCAATAATGGCTGTGCACAGCAAAATGTAATCTTCCCAAATGTCACAGTAAGTTATGAATATCTGAGCAGCTTAATGCACCTTACTAGCCATGAAGTGTGAGAATGTAATCTTATTACTTTTTTATGGTTGTATTTTTTTGAATAATGTAGCCTTTGAACTGATGTATAGTCTTTCCCTGCACTTTAGCATGATTTGGTCTCCTGTGTCATACAGTACATTTTTCAAAACTCTCCAATTCAACGTATTTTAAGTCTTAGACTGAACTTCATAAACATTCTTTATAGCAACCCACAGGGTGGCATAACATTTTCTTTCTATAGGGTGTAGTATAATGTGTAAGCATACAGCAATGATTTTAAAGCATAGTGTTCTAAGTATTCTAATACATCTTCACAAATTTTACATTATGTCTTTAACATCTGCCAGTTATATTTACTTTCAGAAAAGAAAGTCATAACATCAATAGCTGGAGCTCTTCAGTAAGCACAAGGAATTTCTGCATTTGATACTTTGAGACTAGGAAGAATGTATGCACTCTTCAATTCCAAGCCAACACAAACAGTCAAGCCTTAAATGTGTTTCTCTCTTTCCTAACCTTTCTAGAAATCAGCAGATTAGGAGTGAACTGTGCATGTTAAGGTTTCCCTGTGTTAGCAAAACCTAGAGATGAGGAGACAATAAAACAAATTTAAAGATGGGAATGAAATGACTGCTAGGAATTTTCCGTCTGACTTCAGATGGAAGGAGGATTCACAAGATATAGGAAGAGCTGCTGGGGCTTGTTTATTTGGTGAAGCTACTGCCCCTAGATACAGAAATTTTCAGACTTAACACATAATTAGGAGGTTGCTCTGAATATAAAGTAGCTACCAAACTCTGCCCTACTGGAAGATCAAGATTTAAGGATCTGGAATTATAATTACAGGGCAGCTGTATATGCCACTAATGAAAACATTTAAGAAACTTCAGGTAAATAGGGAACTCCTTTCCATGCATGGTGTAGCAAAAGTAACTAAATTAAGTCTGAGACCACAATTAACTTTTGTTTAGGAACAGTCCAAATCCACAGCACTGAGAAAGCCACTGAAGTATACTAATTTAACTATTTTTTTTCCATCTTCTCCTCTGAAAGTTTAAAATGAGAGATAGACATGAAAACTGAAAGAGAAAAGTAACTTTTTTTCCTCTTTTTCTGTTGCTTTCCTGTCAAGCTCCTATCATTTACCTAGCAAACAACATAGGTTTGTAAACTTAGGGCAGGGTATAGCAAGAGTGGCATCTCCCACTCATTTCACACCCACGTTTACCAAGCTACTTTTGTATGGTCCAATTAATTTTACTATTATTGACAGTGTGATCAGAAGTGCTGAATTAGAAAAATAAGGTAATGTAGAAACCTTTATAGAGGTTAAGAAAAGTGAACCCCACATTTAAATTTCCTCTGCTGCTACATGGGGATGTCTCTCACATTGGAGTCTTGGTAATATAAGGGTTTTGGGACATACACTGACGGGAGAGAGGGTTTGAGTCTCATACTGACGCTCCCCATTGTGATGGTCAATATGGCACTACATTTAATTTTTGAACACAGTATGGATCACTGCACAGATAATTTTATATTCTGAATTCAAAGCTATGATTTCCCTCT
The DNA here is from genome assembly GCF_027887155.1 of Malaclemys terrapin pileata. NCBI lineage: Eukaryota > Metazoa > Chordata > Testudines > Emydidae > Malaclemys > Malaclemys terrapin. Next base: position 84,755,940 of record NC_071509.1, on the reverse strand, counting down.
TTGCGATAGCCTTAAGCATATGCCTACAACACAATTTAAGGTGTAACTGAAGTGCAGGTATGCCTACCCATGCCTGCTTTAATCTAGCCTGCATAGGTAACAGCAGCTGTCCAGATGCAGCAGCACAGGCTTCAGCATTGGCCAGCCACCCAAGTACCTGCCTACCAGAGACCCGGGCTATATATTTGAGTTCTTAGCCCCTTTTGGGGGTCTGTGCTGCCATCTTCTCTGCTACACGAGCTAGACCAATCTAACATAGGTATGCCTACTGCGCTACAATTATACCTTACATTGCAATGTAGGTGTACTGTCAGAGACAATAGAGGAGAATCACATCTTACGCGGGGGTTAGGTTCTAAAGTCAGCGCGTAAGGCGAAAATCGTGTATAGTCAAACGCTCGAGTGGAATGGTGGGTGGGATCGCCCGCACTACAGGTACAGTATTTAAATGGTTATTTTTCTCTTTTTTGTTTTGCTGAGTGCGTATAGTTAAAATCGCGTAAGTTAAATGCGCCTACGATGCGACTCCACTGTATATCATCTCCTCCCCCTCGTCAAAAGGAAGAGGAAAGTTTTGCTTCTAAGGCCTGGCCTACACTACAGGGTTAGGTCGAATTTAGCCATGTTAGGTCGATTTAAAAATGAATGCGTCCACACAACCAACCCCATTCCGTCGAGCTAAAGGGCTTTTAAAATCAACTTCTGTACTCCTCCCCAACAAGGGGAGTAGCGCTAAAATCGACTTTGCTGGGTCAAATTTGGGTTAGAGCTGATGCAAATCAACAGTATTGGCCTCCCGGAGCTATCCCAGAGTGCTCCAGTGTGACCGCTCTGGACAGCACTTTGAACTCCGATGCACTAGCCAGGTACCCAGGAAAAGCCCTGGGAACTTTTTAATTTCATTTCCTGTTTGGTCAGCATGGCGAGCTCAGCAGCACAGGTGACTATGCAGTCCCCCCAGAATCATAGAGCGTAGAATGTTTCTACGCTCCCCATATCGCCTCCGTCCCTGAGGTTAAATATAATAATATAATTATTATTAGGTTATTGTAGATTAGAAAGCGAAAAAAACGCACTTGCGATGACATGTTTTCCGAGCTCATGCAGTCCTCCTGCACTGATAGGGCACAGCTTAATGCATGGAGGCATTCAGTGGCAGAGGCCAGGAAAGAATTAAGTGAGCGCAAAGAGTGGAGGCAGGACGTGATGCTGAGGCTAATGGGGGAGCAAACGGACATGATGAAGCATCTGTTGGAGCTGCAGGAAAGCCAACAAGAGCACAGACCCCCGCTGCATCCACTGTATAACCGCCTACCCTTCTCCCCATGTTGCATAGCCTCCTCACCCAGATGCCCAAGAATACGGGGCTCTGGTCACTCCACTACAGAGGATGGCCCAAGAAACAGAAGGCTGTTATTCAAACAGTTTGATTTTTACTGTGGCTACAATAAGCAATGTGGCCTTGTCCTTCCCTCCTTCCCCACCCCACCCAGGCTACCTTGTCAGTTATTTTTTTTTTTAATTAATAATTAAAGAAAGAATGCATGGTTTCAAAACAATAGTTACTTTATTTCGAAGGGGAGAGGGTGGTTGACTTACAGGGAATTAAAATCAACAAAGGAGGCGGGTTTGCATCAAGGAGAAACACACACAACGGTCACACTGAAGCTTGGCCAATCATGAAACTGCTTTTCAAAGCTCTCTGATGCGAGCGCGCCTTGTTGTGCTCTTCTAATCGCCTAGTGTCTGGCATGAAACCATTGTCTGCCATTGCTTTTCACGGATGGAGGGGCGACTGACGACATGTATCCAAAACCACCAGTGACAATGTTTTTGCTCCATCAGGCATTGGGAGCTTAACCCAGAATTACAATGGGTGGCAGAGACTGCGGGATAGCTACCACTCAGAGCACCACTCCGTAAGTCGATGCTTGCCACAGTAGTGAGGACGCACTCCGCCGACTCAATGCGCTTAGTGTGGACATATGCAATTGACTGTATAAAATCAATTTCTAAAAATCAACTTCTATAAAATCCACCTAATTTTGTAATGTAGACATACCCTAAGAAACAAGATTCTTTAGGATTTCAGATCAATAAGAATGTTTAAGTGTATAAGCCAATACTCATTTTTGTGGTTTAAGACCAGTTTTTCCTCAAATTACATGCTAAGACTTGAGTTTGTGGTTTTAGGTTTCCACTACAGAAGCTGAAAGCACACATCTGTGTCCTGTCTACATGGGCAAAAAAGATGATTCTTTCCTGTCTTGTTAGTCTGTGGTACAACACAGCCAACTCAAACCACTTAATGGTGTTTACCTGTCTACATATTATTGAAGATGCTTCAATTGAGTTAAGCTAGCTCAACTGACAATTTAACAATTTTAAAAAAGCATCCTTTTTGCCCATGTAAAAACAGGACCCTAGAGATAAGAACCCTCCTTAAACTGGTGATATGACCTATACCAAGAGAAGAGAATTAAGAAGCAACATCCTACCCCTGTTGATTCCACCTCTCTATCCAGGTATCAGTTGTGCCTCATCCACTCTGATCAGGTTAGTTTGTGTTTTAGCAGTGCTTGCACGATTTTTACATGTTGCACATTTTAAAATAGTCAACTACCATGTTTTAAAGCAAAGAGGAACTGATTCTACAGCAAGCTAAAAACAGCTTAAAATTGTTTTGGTTTTACATGGACTTATTTTAATATCTGGCTTAGTACTTGGATCCACATTTACTTATGTATTTATAAAGCACAAAGAATGCTCTTCTAGAAAGGAAGAACAGGAGTACTTGTGGCACCTTAGAGACTAACAAATTTATTAGAGCATAAGCTTTCGTGGACTACAGCCCACTTCTTCGGATGCATACAGTGGGCTGTAGTCCACGAAAGCTTATGCTCTAATAAATTTGTTAGTCTCTAAGGTGCCACAAGTACTCCTGTTCTTCTTTTTGCGGATACAGACTAACACGGCTGTTACTCTGAAACTTCTAGAAAGGGACAATTGAGGCCTTTTATCATTGGTCACAACTCCCATTGAATTTAAATGGTTCCCAAGGCTAAATCTGACCCAATGAAAAAAAATGTTTTTAAATTAAAGTAACTATACATGTTTTCGTGTTATCAGTTTGCTATTTTAACAGCATCATTTTACAAGTTTTATTAGTTCAAAGCACAAGATTATAGCAAAGCCCTTATGAAAAAAAGCACATGAACAAACTAACACAGTTCAAACTCAAAATACTAAATCATTCCACATCTGATGATGAATTTAGCATTTGTGAAAGGTGCCAGCTTGACAGCATGGAAAATGAAGATTTCTGTTTCAGTTCTGGCAATCATTTAATTCAAAGTTAAAAAATATAAGTCTATTGTAGACAAACCCTGTGGGGTAAAAGTATGACCACGGATGCCTCCCAGGTATTAGGGGAGTTTAGTCCCTTCTCCCATAATATTTTGGGCCACAACAACGAGCAAAAATTGCCCAGAATGCACTGTACTTGACAGCAATGTCAGGAGCCATCATACATATCTAGGTACTATACACAAAAATCAACAACTCCAGTGGGCATGCACAGCACAACTGCATGTCAAATTACACAGGTGCAGCACTGACATCTTAGAGTCACTCCAGCATTCAACTAGGATGATTCCATCAATTGATTTTATGCAGACTGATCTCTCCAACATAGACAAAGCCTTTTTCCCATTCAATTATTTTCCTCTGTCATGACTGCACTGCTGTCATCCTCACACCTGAAACTAGGAAAATGAATGAAACTACCAATTGTTTTCTCATAAACCAAACAACTTCTGGTCGCTTCTAACTTAGACTGCACTCAGAAACAGTGACCCATGAATAGACATGCTATCCTAGTTTTAAAAAGTTGTGTAACGTTTTGTTGTAAGTCTAAATCTAGATAAAATGTATGCCCTTTTTCCCCCAAAACCTTTTCCAGTTTCTGCATTAATAGCCTTAAATATGGCCTTTATTTTAAAAATGAATTTATTTCAGCACATTTTAATCTGAGACACTGTTTAAATATATACAAGTAAGATATGACTCCAAGTTATGGTCTAATAATATGCAGATTTGTGCCTCCATACAGGAGATGAAATTTCGTAAATCCATTACATCAGATTCATATATGTGCATTGAAAGCCACTAAATCATTTAAACCATGATACAGAGAACCTTTTTAAATTTGCATTTATCTACAGTAAATACTGCCATGTTCTTTAATAGCTTGCTAGTGCAATCTTGGAAAACTAGTGATTTATGGTTGTGACATATTTTAAAAATCAGAAATCCGTCATTGTATGACAGCCAGTAGAAAGTCAGTTCAAGTTACATTACTCTGAATTTAAACTCACTAGAATGTGAAAAGCACTATGCCATGTTACTATTTCAGTTACCCCGCTATTTACCTCCCTACTTTACAGAATTCTTTATCTGTAATATTTCTAAGTTTTACAAAATATTTTCATTTCAATTTTTAATATTCTTATAAATAGATTATTTCAGGGTCTAGGCACCTTGATGTTTTATTAAAACCACTTAATCCCACAAAGACAAATCCAGAAACAAACTCACCAGCTAACAAACAGCCATATCCTTAGAACAGAAGATTGAAGCGTGGTCTGCCCTTAAAAGTTAGGTTGACATAGCTATGTTGGTCAGGAGTCTCAAAAATCCACACCCCTGTCCAACACAGCTATGTTGACAGAAGAATGCTTCCATCTATATAGCTACCTTCGTTCAAGGACATAGTTATCCTACACCAGTAGTTCTCAAATATTTTTTTTCATGGACCACTTGAAAATTGCTGAGGGTCTCGGCGAACCACTTAATGATCTTCCCAAATGTTGTTTGTACCATTAGCTATTGTAAAGTGCTTTGGATAAAAGCGTTATATAAAACACAAACTTAATAATAAACTTTTTTTGTTCTACAAATAAAAGCACACAACTCATCTTTTAATATCAGTAGTCTTACCTTTCTAATGCGATGAATGTGCCCTCTCTCCCCCGCCACAACAGCCCCTGAGCTGGGGCTGGGAAGGAGGGGGGTCTCTCCCTGGCAGCCACAGCCCTGGAGGTGGGGAAAGTCGCCTCTTTCTCTGGCCACCGCAGTACTGCACATGCCAAACTCCCTATCACCCTCTCTTCTCATCCCACTGCCTCCTCCCACCTACCCCTTATTCCCCCCCAGGCCACCACATCACCTTACATGTGTGTCTTGTCCAGGCACCTAAATAGTGGAACCACTCCTACGCAGTTCCACTAATTAGAATAGTGGAACCACTCCTACGCAGTTCCACTAATTAGGTGGGTGGCCCTTCATTCTCTCGTGTGCAGCTGCCCAGGTGCACACCTTAGAGGGAATGACCTGTGGACCACCTGAATGAAGCTCACAGATCATTGGTGGTCCATGGACCACAGTTTGAGAACCTCTGTCCTACAGCAATGGAAAACCCCTTCAGTTAGCGCAGGCGGCATCTGTAATATGAGGGGGTTATGCCAGCATAGCTATGGAAACATTGCTATAACGGTACAGTCTCCGTAGCGTAGATATTCCTTGAATGCCTCAGTCAGTGCCCAGCCATGGGTGGTTGGTGAGCCCTGGTCAGCTGCTAAGTTGCGATCGGGAGATGAGTAGCAGGGTCAGGAGCAAGCCAGGTCAAAATGCTGGAAAGTCAGGGTCAGGTACCAAGTTGTAGGCAGCAGGCAATAGCAGCACTGGAGTCGAGACAGATCAGGATACCAGGAAGTCAAGGTTTGGTGCCAGGTTACAGACAGCAATTGAATAGTGAAGTCAAGGACAAACCAGGGTCAGAAGCCAGAGATTATGGTCCACCACAAACAGGGTCTGGAGCAGAAGCAGGCAGGCAGGCGGTCTGTGTTGTTGCTCAGTTGGCTTCTCATGATGGCTTCCTGATTTAAGTATCAGTACTGGTCGATCAGTGAGCTATGAGGGTCCGCCATGCAGGCCCTACTGGGCACTACCTCCTGCTGAGTTTTGCCTCATAGGGCTCTCCTGTGGGAGCCAAACCTAAGCCTCCAGTGGCGATACAAAGATGTCAGCAGCCCAGAATCCCCATGATCCCAGGTTCTAGCTTTGCAGGTTCTTAAACTCAGTGCCCCATGTACCAATCCTCAGAAGACTGCCTCTCCTTCCCCCTTGGTTTTTCACCCCACAAAACAGCTAAAAGGATGGGTTTTGCAACATGCTACAAAAATAAGTGCACAATCTGCAGTTTCTTTGGTTTCCCCAAACAGAGTGTAGCCCCACTCTGGTATGCATTGCACTAACCTAGGGGTTGGCAATCTGCGGCTCTTTGGCTGCCCCCTTGCGGCCAGCCATTTTTTGAGTGGCTGCGAGGTGGGGGCTCTGGCTGGGAGACGGTTACCACAGGTGACTCCCGGCCAGCAGCACAGCAGGGGTCAGCAGGCTGCCTGCCTCCCCTAGCCCCACACCGCTCCCGGAAGCGACTGGCTGCTGGCACATCTCTGCGCACCCATTGGGGGGAGGGGAACAGCGGGTCTTCGTGCACTGCCAGCACTCACAAGCGCCACCCCAGCAGGAGCCACCTCCTCCCCACTAGGGATTCGGAGTCTGATACAACGCCAGGGTGAGGGTCTCATAAGCACATAATCCACTGCAGCACAGGTGTAGTTATTATGTTGTTGCGGGTACGCAATGCTCGTGGCACCCTGTGATTCAGAAGGGCAGAGACCACTCAGTCTCCAGCACACATGTTGTACAGTGACATTGCATTACTGTGACCCCCTGCCAGGATACTGGCCTTATTCATAGCCTTACTTGAAGGACTGTTGCATCATTACAGGCCCTGTAGCAAATGCATTTTAACAAACCCAAATCTGAATGCATGTATTTGCAGGAGAGATGGGTCCAAACTTATTTGTAGGTCAGTAACATCAATAGGCCCCAACTGAGATCAGGTCCCCATTGTGCTAGGTACTGTACAAACGCAAGTGGGGTGCCTACATTGCAATCAGAAGCATGACTGCAGCTCTGCTAGCTTTAATCTACCTACCCTGGCTAAAGATATCAGTGAAGATGCAGCGTCATGGACCCAGCTACCTACCCAGGCTGTGGGCAGTCTGGTACAGTCCTTGCTGAAGCACCTAGATTCTAATCGCATTAAAAGTATTGGTGAGTAGTAATAACTTTAATATGTTCAACTATTATTAGTTGATAAATTCTAACTCTACAAGTAGCTTTGCGTGTGATGTGGCTCTAGAAATATTTTGGTCAAAGACAAAAATAAAAAAAATGGCTCTTCTTTGAAAGGTTGCCGACCCCTGCACTAACCTAATATTCAGGTGACTAAATCCTTCTAGGGAGCACAGATAGGATCAGACAGCACGTGTTTAAAGGTGTTAACCCTAACTATAGTAGGTGCCAGCACATTTTTAAATATCACTTAATATACATTAGCTAACTTTAAAATTAAAAATCACACCTGTTTTCTAGTCTACCCTACCAGTTCTGCTGAACAATAAGCAGCGATAAGTTAACATAAGGTGAGGTAACACCAACTTTTGCATGTTTGGTTTTTTTCCAAGTGGCCCATCTTTATGCTATCAGAATGTGTGCATACAAACGAACAAAATGAATGAATATTAGAGCTGGAGACTATTTAGTTAGAGAAGCACAAAGTAAAAAAAAAAATCTGTCTTCCTCATATTAAAGGACAGATTTAAAAAGTTTAAAAAAAAATTTTAATCTTTCCTCTGCAAAACTTAGTAAATATTTTTCTAAGAATTGTCTTATGAAGATATGCCCTTAGAACTAAAATTCTTCTAGCTATGGAGTAGCTATAATGGATTCCATAATTTTTATACATACAAACACTGACAACATTGTAACTAATATTGAATTATATGTATGCACACTTCTGTCCATATGGATAGATGTACTCATACACAGCATGTTAATATGTCACATTTGGCTGTGAATTCCAATTTTAGGCTAAGATAACTCAAAATGTTTTTATTTAAGGTAAACATATTCCTACAAGTCTTTCAGTGCATCTTGCCTCTATGTCTGTCTTCTAGATCGTAAGCTCTTTGGGACTTAGTATTATGGATTTCTGTGTATTGTACAGCACCAATTACATTATCCACGCTTAAAAAGTAAATACGTAAAAATTTTTAACTGTAAAGCAGCTGCTCTTGTAATACATTGCTAATGAGAATTTCAGTAATCCATTTCTCCACTGTGACTCCCTGTCCTTCATTTTGATCTCATAACAGTGAAATCTTAATTTTACTTAAGCTTAGAAAGTTAGATCTTGAAATAAGATGTTGCCACTGGTTTCTTTTGATGAGTTGCCAGATGTTTTTATCTCTGTTCTTCATGATCCTACACCCTTCTCTGTAAAGCCAAAACAGCACTGACTATAAACTAGTTCAGGTAGATGTAATTTAGATTTTCCCAAACAGCTCTACCAATCCAGTTGTAATTCCAGTACTGAGTCTCTCTACGAGGGAGGGACATTTCTCAGTTGTGCCACATTGCGTGGTAGTTACACAATGTGTAATATGCACTGATGGGGATTAAAAGGAAACCAAACTCACTTATAAACTGATCAGGATATAAAACCAGGTCTCAGAATACAAAAATCCCTGAATCACATAATGTACATTATGAAAAAGGCAATTTTACTCTATTCTTGTGCCACCAACAGACAAGAGAGCTATTCTTCAGTCTGCGCCCTTATGTCCAACTAAAATCTTTCTATTAGATTCTTTAAAATCAGGAAACCAACAACTGTTAGACAAGAGGGGTTTGAAATAAAAGTCTGACATAAGCAAACAATTAGCTAGCAAAATGTTCATTTTCTGTATCCGTAATTGCCACTAAAATAGACTTCTGGGCTTCTAACAGAAGTACTATGAAGAACAAGACAGCAGAGATCAGGTTAATTAACTGATCTGAACAGACTGCAGATCTCCGCAGCCAAAAGCAGCATCTGAGGCTTGACCATTTTTTGAAGCTTTATGCAACTTAATCAGCAGGTTTAATTCCAAAACTCAGACACAAACCCAGATAATCCTGGAAATAACGTGGTTCCCAATATTGCAAGCCATTTTATTTTAGTTATTTATATTTGCAAAGAAAAAACTTGTTCTGGAATGACAACCAGCACTAGAATTTAGAAGAATGTTTTAACATTACTCTCTTGCTTTCTCACTCGAATCAAAATGAAGCATAATCCCCTGGATCAAGCTACAATAGATATCCTGAAGAAGGCTGTAGCCAAACATAAAATGGTAATGTGCAAGGTGGTGTTTCTTAGAATATGCTTTTCTTCTGAAAAGTGAGATTAACAGACGACAATAAATCTTTTTCCTCATCCACGCTTTCACTGAAATATCTGGCCCTAAAAAAACCTGCTAGAATTGAACACTAAGAAAGTATCATCTTAAAAGGGAGAGGATAATGCCACCAAAACAAAATGAAGAAAGGACAATCTCCTTAGTAATAAATTTAGACTGATGTCATTCTTTGCTTTAGATAGGAAGTTCTTTTTAAAATTTTGTGCAGAAGTTGCATGCCTACAAATTGTCTTTCATCTCTCTGGGCGTTCAGGCAACTTTACATTTAATCCATCCTAGTGAAATTCTACACTTTTATTTACTGATAGCACAAGGAATGTCAATTTCAAAGAAGAAAAATCACTCCATCTTATATCATCTATTACAAGCAAGACATCAGGACTCAAAGTATAGCTGCATTGTGAAAAATAACTAAAAAGGACAGTGGGTTTTGATATTTATCATATCAATGTATCAACTCAGAGCAAATATGCTTAGTTTACAAGTAAAGCAATGTTTCACTCAACTGCCCATCCCAAAAATTCAACCTGGGATCTAACAGTCAAGCTAGGTTCTTTCCTTCTGGGATAGCACCACCAGCAATAAAATTTTCCAAGCCAAATTCGGAACTGAGTGCATCATCATCTTTGCAAACCCCTAACGCTTTCAAATTAGGGTCTTGGCAACATCATTATCTTCAACTGGTTTTCACATGGGTAACTGCTTGCTTACAAGGGGAACAGACTGAGTAAGATGCCATTGATGCTAGCCTCAGTAGACCAACATTTTAAGGGAAGAGTTGAAGAAAAATCTGGAATTACCAACACTAAAATGAGGCATGACGAAGTGGTCTAATGCTGAGAATGACACAAATAGTGTCATTATTAGATCATTGCATATAGTGGAGTATCTTGAGGTTCATAAATATTAGTTTCTAAAGAAAAACAGTATGAAAAACATTTTTTATTTTAGACCTGGTTTACCAGCGTAGCTGTTTTGGTTAGATGTGTGATTTGTTTTTACTGAAACAATTATATTGGTACAATTAGTGCGGTTATACCAGTATAGCACATTGCCATTCCCATACAGAAAGAAGCCATACTAATATCAACACTGTTATACCAATATATTTACATCCACACTACGGTGATTAAAGCAATTTGTGCATGTAGACAAGGCCTTACTTGATTTATTTTTATTTTACCAATTAAGATCCAAAAATCTAGGTGCATTGTATTTTGCAAATTTCTGTAAAAGGCATGTACAAAAAGAGCTGAATTAATGACCGATTTTTCAGTTCAATGGCAGCATAAAAGAATTTTGATTTGTTTGAACAATCCAAAGTTTGTGAAAAATTTAAGCGTATTAAAAAAAAATCTGTTTAAGGTATTTTTAAAGAGCTAGCTTCATAGAACAGGAGGAGGGATGGTTGTGGCAGCAGCATCACCTCCCTTATAGCCATTAGCCCAGTGCTTACGGCATACACCTGGGACATGAGACCCAGCTTCCATTTCCCCCACTACCTGATGTAAACACAAGATTTAAACTTGGGTCTCCCTCATTGCAGGAAAGAATCTTAATCCACTGGACTATGGAATATTCTGGTGTGGGTCTCAATCTCTGTTGAAGCTATTGCATTGTGTATAAATATTTTACTAGTCATTGGAGCAGGAACTGGAACTTGTATGAACCACATCTCACTCTCTGTGGCCAAATTATTCATTGTCATTCATACTCAGATTCCAAGGCCAGAAGGGACCATTGTGCTCGTCTACTCTGACCATCTGTGCAACACATCGTAGAACTTCCCCAAAATAATTCCTAGAGTAGATTTAAAAAAGGAAAAAAAAAATCAATGTAAACAGAAGAGACTGATACCCACAGCAGAATATTCCAGTCTAGTGAATAGGGCACTCTCCTGCAACGCAGGAGACTCAAGTTCAAATCCCATCTCCAAATGGGAGATGGCAGCGGGGGAATTGAACCAGGTCTCCCACATTCCAGTGCTCTAACCACTCAGCTAAAGATTACAAGAAGGGTGGCAGTGACACCACCCTTCCTCCCTCTCCCCATTTTGTGAATGGTGCCTAAATTGCGGAAAAACATTTTGGTTGAAACTATTTGGTGAATTTGCATCAAATTTGCAAATAGTTTTGGGTCAACTTTGCACATTTAGAGCGAGGTAAGGGATTGACTCTATGTACACAGATTTGCAGAGACACAACAGGGTTGGGGTCTGTCATTTCTCACTTCTATATAGTATTTATTTATTTATTTAAAAACAATTTTGCTGTTAACAAGCATGTTATCTCTGGAGACAAATCCGGAGTTGGAGAACTGCAAACTAAGCATTTCTTATGGTATCTTCTAGACTGAGCACTGAGTCCCATTGGATAGATAGAAAGATTAACCTAAATAATCTATACAGAAGCCCCTGGAACCACATAAGATTGGGTCCCTAATCCATGAACTATTGGAACTCATTTACAAAACTTTTCTTAAACATTACATAAATATATTGTCTCATACATAAAATTAGAATTTATAATCCCTATTCCATGAGATATCTTTGAGCTATAATGTATCTTAATTAAAATGATCTTTCCTCAAAAAGCATTTTATCAAAAAAATCTGATTTAAATAAAAACATCTGGCTTTTTTTATTTATTTATTTATTTTTTTTAAAGTCATTGATTTTTATCCACCCTGCAGAGAACAACTATCAGGCTGAGTCCATGGACATTTGTGAGCAGAACAAAACAACATGATCAGTACCAGAACCATTTTCTAAGGAGGAAAAATTTGACGTTGAAGTAGGCACAGCAGAGGAGCTGCTTGAGGCAAATAGCAATAAAGGAAAAGAAAACAGCAAAAGGCAAAGATCAGACTAAATAAAGTAACTTGTCTTACACCTAATATAGAATATTTATTTTTCATTTTAAGTCAGAAAGGTTACGTGGTCAATTACCATCTTTGTCAATCAGCATCAGGTAATTTGAATGCTATACATCAGTCTTTCCTAAAAGTAGCAAAGGTAGCATATGATTGGAGCCTGTCCTTAAAGCACACTCCAAAATAGCATATTAATTTATATATTCTGTATCAGCACACAGTACTATGAGTATATATAATTTTAAATAATCCAAAGCAAAACATCTGCGCTCTCAGTCATAATAGGATTGTATACATCTTTAGATTATTATAACAGGTCTACCAGTACACAAAAACACAACTGATGAGCACCATCTTATGGGCATTTGAGGTAACAGATTCTGAAGGCCAAGAGACTATTACTGTAAATCTCTAATAATATTTAGATGTGTGAAAGATAACCACACAGCGTTTTCTCCACCTCCCCCCAAACACATCCAAATGAAGTAATACATGAACTATGGTAAGAAAAATATAGTTTAAATATTTAAAGATACTTATATTTGAAAATATTGCACAACTTTATCTGAAACTTAATCTTAAATTGCTCCTATTGCTAATCTGTGAATATATTTGATACGCCTAACACTTTGGAATCCAGGTTAAGACACAATGCCCTAGTCAGTGAAACCAGATTTTTAAAGGTATTCAGGCACCTAAAGATTAAGAGAGATGCTTAATCAGATATTCACAAGTGCCTCAGCACCTATCTGCATCTTCAAGCACCTAAATACCTTTAAAAATCTGGCCCTACGTGAATTAGAATTTATTACGTGAGAATGAAGGGCAAAAATAATGTGTTGAAGAACATCGTGAGGACAGCAACATTGATGTAATTGTTAATATTACATTTTAGCATCCATTTAAGGAGGTTTACAATAAAGTTGAACAAGGCACATACACGGAAAAGTCATTCTGAAATTAGTTTTTAAATGTTACTACACCTCTAACCTGATATAACACTGTCCTCAGGAGCCAAAAAAATCTTACCACGTTATAGGTGAAACCGCGTTATATCGAACTTGCTTTGATCTGCCAGAGTGCGCAGCCCCACTTCCCCATCGTCCTCCCGGAGCACTGCTTTACCGCATTATATCTGAATTCGTGTTACATCGGGTCGCGTTATATCAGGATAGAGGTGTATTTATTTTCCTTTACGATTCAGTGAAGGAAAGTCAACCATAATTTGTTTCAATACTGAATGAAACCGTAATGACTGCTCTTTTAGGTTAGTTCCCTTAAGTGCTGGCAGGCTACAAATGTTACTTTCCTTAAGGCAGTAGTATCGGCTATACTAGTTTGAGTACTTGATACCCAACAATACAATTATTCTCTCACCTGAAATTTTACCCAGTAAGAGCAATACCTCAGAGAGAACCTCTGTGTCAGCTTCTCCATCAGTTCAGGTTACAAAGACCCATGTGCTGAAGCTCACAGTATTTTAATCAAATGTCTTTCTCTAATGAAGAGGAAGACAAACTCAGTAATCATAAATAGTAGTAAATGTAGGCTAAGTAAAACGAACACACCATGCAGATGGAATAAGGGAAGTCACCCAACATGCTACTGTCATCAGAGTTTGTAATACTTATTATGACATAGAAGAGCCGCCAAAATGAAGAGATGCTAATCTCTGTTTTGGTGGGATGGCGTTGAGAGCTGAGTGGAGCGTTAGGGCATAGCAATTCTTGTAGACCAGGGTTTCTCAAACTAGGGGTCAGAACCCCTCAGAGGGATCGCAAGGTTATTACATGGGGGGTCACGAGCTGTCAGCTTCCACCTCAAGCCCCAGTTTGCGTCCAGCATTTATAATTGTGTTAAATATATAAAAAAAGTATCTAATTTATAAAGGGGGTCTCAGAGGCTTGTTATGTGAAAGGGGTCACCAGTACAAAGGTTTGAGAACCACTGTTGTAGACCCTTACGTTCTCAAAGTACAAAGAGGAGATTTTAAATTGCGAATGTATTTAAAAAGCAATAATTCCTGAAGAAACAAGATTTTGCAATTCCTTTAGTCATTTAAAAAAAGGAACCATGTTTACACACTTTACAAAGTCAATCCATGAATCTATTGACAAGGGTAATAACAATGCCATTTATCTCTCAGTATCCCTGGAAAGAAAGATGATCTGTTCATGAGCATGTGGGCCAAACACCTTTGTCTCAGTTTCATCTTGCAAGTTTGAAGAGAGGTTTGATAAATGATATGACCTGGCACATTAAGGCAAGCATTCATTTAGGATAAGAGCATTTACCTCACTTATGCAGCTAGGTTTCCACCCTTAGGAGAAACACTAGGCCAAACACTGAGTATAAGAGGGACAAGTGGTGAAGTCACTAACTTTCACTTGTGTTAAGAGCAAAGAGTGGAAAAACACAGAAGCAGGTAAAGAACATGCATTTAGCGAAGATGAGTAACTACTCTGGAATATACATATGTAGCTGTGGATTCAGTTTAGAAAGAGCAGGTTGCACTAATCAGAAAACCTAAGAATGAGAAATCCAGTTAAGACCCCTGCCATTTTATACAGCAGCATATCATCTCAGTAAACGGACCCTAGAAGATATGGATTTATGAATAATTAAATTGGTTCTTGATACCTACAACTTTGTTCATTATAGTTTGCTTTACAACTTTTTGACAAAGTGTCTTGTTGTAGTCTTAAACTGTAAACAGATAGCATGGAAGGTACGTTAAAGTAATTAAGAGAGATCCACTGTGAAACTGATAATTGAGAGCTGATGCTGATGATACAATACAGCAGTCATATGCACTTTAATAGGACTTTGTACACTCATTGTTTAATAATTTCCTGTTCATTTTTTAACACTTAAAACACATTTGAATTTAAAAGTAAAAGAATTCACAGGCAGGACACCTTGTTACAGGAAGCAGAATTAGGAGTTGGTGCATTCAGAACTGCTTTCAATTCTTACCTCTGATCTCTGAGCATTTTAATGAAAAGTAGAACTCATTGTGTACTAAATAAAAAGTGATGAAAATTACTGCCATGGCCAAACATTACAGCAGCCATTAAACGCAACCACATCCAACAGTTTAACGTCTTACCACAGCTGTCTCTTTCCCCAACCCCGCTCATCTAATTAGCAATCTGCTTACTGCTAATTGTTATTAGTGCTATCCAATAAACCTAAAAGGCTCATTCAGGGCTTTCTAGGCCAGTGGGACCCTGCCCTTCTGTTCAGGGCTTGTTCCAAACAACCTGTGTTTCTACCAATCCCCCCAAAATTTGGCCTGCCATTTGAATTCCATTTGAACTCTCACAACTTCTCTTTCATTATAGGACACTTCATTTTTTAAATGCAGAAAGAAGACATGAAACTCACAGATATATGGTCTCAGCACAACTACAACAGTATTTTAAAATATTAAATTTCTGTATAAAAATTTATAGGCATTTTCTCAATCAAGCAATGGCAATAAGCATTACGGACTAGAGCCCAGCATAGCTTCACTCTTGAATATCCTGGCTTGTACATACCAAATCAAAAGCAAAGTATTGCAAACAGCAAAGGATTGCTATCCCTTTCTAGAATTAAAATCTTACACTACAGGAGCTGTGATCTGTTGAACAATGTTATCCTTTACATAGGTGTATTGTCATTGTATATGAAGTTATGAATCTTTGCTATATGTTTGTATCTCAAGTATGTTGTGTTCCTCGGTAACACCCACAAGATAGATTTACATCAAGACCAGCCAGCCAGCCATGGTTGATAGGTCATTAAAAAGAATCAACTCTTCCAAAGGGCCCCTCCTAAAGATGCCTCAGACAGCATGTAGACAATGGATGCCTCATCACTCAGCAAGGGAATGAAGAACATGTGATCCCTGACTCCGTGTTTGAGACCGTAACTTTCCAGGCACATCGGCCAGGGGTGGGCAAACTACAGCCGGATCAGGTCCATCAGAGTTTTGGAGCCGGCCCGCGGGATTGCCACCCCAGAAGCAGCTGGCACCACGTCCCTGCAGCCCCTGGCAGGACGGGGGGGCAGAGGGCTCCACACACTGCCTTCACTTGTAGGCACTGCCCCCCGCAGCTCCCATTAGCCAGGAACAGGGAACTGCAGCCAATAGGAATTTCGGGGGAAGTACCCGCAGACAAAGGCGGCACGCAGAGCCCTCTACCCCCTCTACCCGAGAAGCCGCAGGAACGTGGTGCCAGCCGCTTCTGGGAGCAGCACGGAGCAGGGCCAGGGCAGGCAGGGAGCCTGTCCTAGCCCCGCTGCATACCACTGCCACCCCGGAGCCATTGCAAGTAAGCAGCACAGGGCTGGAGCCCGCACCCCAGCCCCCTGCCCTGAGTCTCCACCGCACCCCAACCTCCTGCCCTGAGCCCCTGCTGCACCCCTCCTGCACCTCAACTCCCTGCACCCCAACTCCCTGCCCTGAGCCCCTTCATACACTCTGCACACCTCCTGCGCCCCAATCCCTTGCCCTGAGCCCCTTCTGGCATCCCACACTCCCTCCTGCACCCCAATGCCCTACCCCAGTCCTACATTCATGGCCCTGCACACAATTTCTCCACCCAGATGTGGCCCTCGGGCCAAAAAGTTTGCCCACCCCTGACATAGGCTGAGAATATAAATGGAGACTTTCTTGCTCCACACCTCTGGACTATGATTTCGAACAAAGGGAAGCTTTGAATAATGGACTGAGGATCCAATATTTGAGATGAACCAGAGAGACTTATTACAAACTGGCTGATTTAACATCACTGCTATTATCCTGATCTACAAACTCTGAAATCAACTGTAATGTAAATGATCTATTTTAATCATTTAATAACTCTTCCTTTCTATTAATAAATCTTTAGTTAGTTAACTAAAGATTGACTGCAGGGTGATATTTGGTAAGATCCTGAAGTACATATATATTTACCTGCAGTGAGTGTCTGGTTCTTTGGAACTGGAAGAACCTAATATATGTGACTTCTGGTTTAAATAATCATTTATCGCAGAAGTCTGATTTGTCTGGGTGATGCATGAAGGGCTAAAGGGCCTCAAGGAGACTGTCTATGGCTCCTTAGTAACTAATACAGAATTTTAGAAGCATAAATGTGTTACTGGACTGGTGAAGTCTTATGACAGAATACACCACCAGTCTGTGATGTATGACCTGTATTCTGGCAGTCTGACCTGAGATTGGCACTCTTAGCTGTGTCCCATACCAGATAGCGTGACAGTTACAAGCAGGGACTTTTTCCCCCTAACCAGAGGATTACCATTTGCAATGTTGAAACACCAACAGTGATCCTGGGGGACCTAGCCTACACCCCTTACTCATTAAGTCATACACCAGCCACCCTGATACCTGCAAGGGATGATTCAACTACCAGTTCAGCAAGTGCAGAATGACAGTTGAATGTGCTTTTGGTAGACTGAAGGGGACACTGGTCTTGTTTACTCACAAGATTGGATCACAGTGAGGAAAACATCCCAATGGTTATAGCTGGCTGCGGTGTCCTGCATAATATCTGTGAAGCAAAGAGGTAAAAAGTTGCCACCAGGGTGGAGATAGAGTGTCTGTCTGCTGAGTTTGAACAGCCAGACACAAGACCTAGTAGAAGAGCTCAACACGGAGCTATATGGCTCAGGCAGGCTTTGAAGGAGTACTTGAACAGTGAGCCACAGTAATGTGTTGCAGTATACTATGCTCTATCTGGCCCTGCTGTCTTGGGGCCTGTTAGGAATTGTGTGGTGGTTGGTGCACATCTATCAATATAACACTGACAATGCACCGATTAATTTTGCAGGGGTCATTGTACATTTATGATTACTGCAGTGTCTGTGTGGTCACTGATCCTGCATTGTGTCAAACTGTACAGTAACAAATAAGTGGGTGTTTTCAGAACAGCTAGGCACACTGCAGATATTTTGTGAACTAATAAAGATGAATTATGTTCCAAATAATAGAATTT
Organism: Malaclemys terrapin pileata; assembly: GCF_027887155.1. Taxonomy (NCBI): domain Eukaryota; kingdom Metazoa; phylum Chordata; order Testudines; family Emydidae; genus Malaclemys; species Malaclemys terrapin. Next base: position 84,737,720 of record NC_071509.1, on the reverse strand, counting down.
TATTCATTACCAAAATTAGTGAAAACAAGAGGGGGCAATTTAAAAGCAAATTCATTAAAAACTTAATATATTAACAGAACAGAACTTATAAAGTGGAAAGAACATGTGTGTCCATTTTAGCAACACAGCTACCACGGCTTTCACAGGTCAGTTATGTGAAGCTGTGGTTGTCCTTTATCACTGACTGTGAGAAACTGTCCTATGAGAGAAAGAAATAAGGGAGCCCTCTCTAGAAACCTCTGGTAGAGCACTGCAGAATATCTCCATGAAAGTTCCATTGAGAAGTTGCAGGCGGATTCAAGGGACAGCCCCGTTTACATAAACTTGTCTCCATGTCCCTTGCCTAACTACAGGGGAATGGAAAGCAGATAATCTTTGTTGTACCGCTACCTTTTCTAGTATGAGTAAATTAATGAAAAGTCAATAGCTGTACCCATGTTTGAGAATCCTTCCCCTACATCAGACTTCTCTGTGTTCAACTGCCAGGACTGACTAGACTGCAATGGAGTCTCAAACAGGTCCTGGCTCGTGTTCTAGCCAGATCCCCCAGTCATATGTCCCCCATCCTATCCCTCCCATTGGGGGGGGTGGGAGGGATAGCTCAGTGGTTTGAGCATTGGCCTGCTAAACTCAGGGTTGAGAGTTTAATCCTTGAGGGGGCCACTTAGGGATCTGGGGCAAAATCAGTACTTGGTCCTGCTAGTGAAGGCAGGGGGCTGGACTCGATGACCTTTCAAGGTCCCTTCCAGTTCTAGGAGATAAATAAATAAATAAATAAATGGAGATATCCTAAGTTATTTATCCTCCACCCCTTTCTTCTCATTCTCACTGTTCAGACCAGGAGCCTATAGCTTGGGCACCTCAGAAGCATCCACAGTGGCATGCAGGATGGTGGTGGGGTTTCCACCAAGCACAGCATGCAGCTGTTCGTAAAAGCAGTGTATCTGTGGCTTGGCACCAGATCAATCACTAGCTTCCCTGGTATGCCTGCCTCAACTCCTTCACTTTCATGCAGCACTGCTTGATCGCTGGTCCCCCACAAGATTGCTAGTCCCTGTCATACACCTTCTCCAGCATCCTCCCTGCAATCTGCTTGTAGATGTCAACATATGTAGAGCTGGCCCAGCCTCTTCTCCCTAGAGACACAGGAGATCCACTTATGTCCTATCTACTCCAAACCAGAGCATAACTGGGCATGTAACAAGCATGGTCAGCTGCAAACAATGGAGAGTTGCAAGGTGTACTCACCAAGATGGACAATTAGGAAAAGGCATTTCAAAAATGTTGGGGCCTTTTCTTTGAGGGGAGGGGGGGCGGGGAGGGAGAGAAAGGTTTCCGGTCTACCTGACCCCTGGGCAGTGGAGTTCACAACTGAGACCAGAGCAGTCAACGTCTGGCATCATGGCACAGCTGCTGGAGGACTGTTAGGGTTGACATAAGTAACGCAGGATCTATACATGCGCTGTATCAACCTCAGTACATCAACCATGGCGCAACACCACTTGGGGAGGTGGTGTTACTATGTTGGCATAATGGGGTGCTTGCATCAGTGGGAAACAATTTAAGTGTCAGCACATGCACACACATGCAGCTTATATTGACCTAACTTTGTAGTGTGTAACAGGCCTTAAGAGCTTGATCCATTGAGGCAGCCCCTGGCAACCACATGGAAGTCAATGGGGCTCTGCTCAGATGAAAGGGTGAGCCTATGTAGGTCAAACTTCAGGATTAGAGTCTTATTTTGTAAATTATGTCAGCAGAGCAGCAGGGAACATAACCCTACAAATGTGAAAATGTATTTTAATCTTGGGACTGCAATACTACTTGTTTATGTCAGTGGCATAAAGCCATTACCTGGAAGACTGTCCACCCCAATATTTATGAGCTAAAAATACATAAAATAAAATCCATTAACAAGTCATGCTTAATTAAATTGTCAAACAGGCTGAAGACAGGGAACTGAGAAATTGTTACTTATTCCTAAACTATTATTCTACTTCAAATTTACTGTTTTAGGGCCTGTCAAGATTTCTTTTTTTTTTTTTTTTTTTTTAAATTAAAGATTTTTCAAACTAACAATTTTTAATTGAAAGTTTTGATTGCGTTTGTCCACTTTTCAGCAAAAAAAATCTAAACAAAAATGAAAAGTTGTTTGTTTCAGTTTGTGAGTTGTCAGACTCTCAACCCTCAGAAGCTGCAGTGCTTCTTGAAGACTGTGTTCATGTTTGAAGGTGGATCTAGAACTTTTGCTTTGAACCCTGATTTTATCCAATGTATAACAGTGCATTTGGCAGTCTTTTTATCCCACATTGTTTGATGGGTGACAGATGTGGACCTTTTATAGGTTCCTTTGAGGTAAATCATAAGTCCATTTTCAACATGTAATGATACCTTCCATGGGAGGTAGAAAAAGGTTTGGGACAAAAAGAAAGGAAAGATTCTCCTGGGATTTATGGATTATGGTAAGAGGTCAGTGGCTATCTTCAATATCACCTAGTCCTCATGAAAAATGCAACACTGTAGAAAAGGTAAATGCAAAGAAAGAAATGAAAGAGAATTGACTGACTGTTATAATTAAAGACATTACTCAATTAAAAATACACAACTAACATTATTCCTTCAAAATGCAGGGAATACAATGGCATGGGTATTTTCCACTCTGGGGAATTGGTGTCATGTAAGTTTTGCAAATGTTATTGTGACGTTGCACTCCATATGATTTTATAAAAATATGCTAATGAGTGTGAATATAATGTAACTGGAATATGCTTCATGCAAAAGGTCTCTTGTAAGGTATCATTACAAAGCTTATAATCTACTGAATGTGGTCATCCAATTTGTGTAAATGTATCATTCTTGTATCTGAAACTAGAAATATGAAATATAACTCTGAGGTCCTATTGTGATTATGCAAAGTGTGGGTCATTAATGGTAGTTTGGAATCTTGATGGCTCCCATCAACTAGGACAATTGGTTGTAAATACACCTCTACCCCAATATAATGCTGTCCTCGGGAGCCAAAAAATCTTACCGCGTTATAGGTGAAACCGCGTTATATTGAACTTGCTTTGATCCGCCGAAGTGCACAGCCCCGCCCGCCCGGAGCGCTGCTTTACCGCGTTATATCCGAATTCGTGTTATATTGGGTCACGTTATATCAGGGTAGAGGTGTAGCTCTCTTTACTTGCAAGCCTTCCTGTAAGTCAGGCCAGGAAGAATGAAGGCTTGGGATCCCGCAGGACATGTGCCCATGTCACCTGGTACTGGAATCCATGTACCCACTCTGGGTGGAGACCCAGAGAGACAAAAGATTCCTGCCTTGGGCCAAAGCTATATAACGGGGTGGAATAGAACAAAGGGGCTACAGACATGAGCAATCCCCTATCACTTGAGCTGGAACAAGGACTGTACCAGGGAAAGGAATGGGCCCAGACTAGAAAGGAGTCTAGGCTGTGAAAGAAGCTTATTGGAACATCTCCGAGGGTGAGATTTATCTGTAATCAGTTTCTTAATTTATTAGGCTTAGACTTGGGTGTTTTTGTTTTATTTTGCTTGATAACTTACTTTGTTCTGTCTGTTATTACTTGGAACCACTTAAATCCTACTTCATCTTGCATCTGAAGAAGTGAGGTTCTTACCCACGAAAGCTTATGCTCCCAGTACTTCTGTTAGTCTCAAAGGTGCCACAGGACCCTCTGTTGCTTTTTACAGATTCAGACTAACACGGCTACCCCTCTGATACTTAAATCCTACTTGTTATACTTAATAAAATCACTTTTGTTTATTAACACAGAGTAAGCAATTAATACCCGGGGGAGCAAACAGCTGTGCATCTCTATCAGTGTTATAGAGGACGGGACAATTTATGAGTTTACCCTGTATAAGCTTTATACAGAGTTAAATGGTTTTATTTGGGGTTTGGACTCCATTGGGAACTGGGTATCTGGAGACAGGAGCACTTCTTAAGCTGTTTTCAGTTAAATCTGCAGCTTTGGGGCACGTGGTTCAGACCCTGGGTCAGCGTTGGAGCAGACTGGCATGTCTGGCTCAACAAGGCAGGGTTCTGGAGGCCCAAGCTGGCAAAGAAAACGGGCTCAGAGGTAGTCTCAGCAGATCAGGTGACAGTCCCAAGGGGGTCTCTGTGACCCAACCCATCACAGTTATATAAAAAAAAGTAAGTAATAGATACAATTCAGAGCAGGACATACTGCTTTCAGCTCCAAGAATAGTGATAGCCGGTTGTTAACACAGGGAAGAGGAAATGCTGTAACGTTACTGTTCACTCATGCACAGTTACTTTGTTAAATACATGAAAAATAAGATGAACCCATCAAAAATTTAGTAACTTCAAGCTTAATTACCAAAAACCTATTCAGTGACTGATGTCTGTCATCAAAGGTTTTCCCCCTTTAAGTATTACTGAACAATGTTTCTTTAACTTTGTCATGAAGATGGAGAACTAGAGAGCTAACTCCCACATTTAGGGTATGTCTAGATTGCTTTTAAAAAAGGTGTGTTCTTAACTCGTGTTATGTAGCCTGCATTAGCTATCTCAGGTTAAAATAGAAGACAAAAGGGAAAGTTAGCACCCGTAACAACATCCTCCGAAAGCTGGTCACCCCAAAGTGGGGAGCCAATCCAGGTACTTTGCAAACTACCACTATCACCTTGTGCTACTCCATAGCAGAATACACATGTCCAGTAGGAATGATCCATCCATGCTAAGAAATTAGACCTGGTTCTACTCAACAGTTGTCATGGTATAACAGGATGTCTGAAGCCAACACCAAAGGATAGCTTGTACTTACTGGCTGACATTGCACCACTTGACATGAGGAGGAAGGTAGCAAGCCAAAGGGAAAGATCACGGCAGATGGAAGATCCAAGGCATCCATTATATAGTCACACAGGAGTAATCAAACACCTTACATCGCAAAAGAGTTTTATACCCAGTGTTGTGCCTTTGGATATGACAGCTGGCAAGGCACGAGGTTATGGAATGAAAGACTATGCACAGTAGGATGCACTGAAATAGATCCGGAACCGGAGGAGGACCTTCCCAAACGGACGATACAGACCGGTCAACATGGCGATGCGCACACAAACTGGCAGATCAAAGACTAATATGATCAAATGGGGCTATTCTGACAAATATATGTGAGTGTGGTGAGGTGCAGACCATGGAGCACCTGCGTATTTTCCGACTCTGTGGGAATACCTGTACGAAGGACGACCTTGCTACAGCAACGGAAAGGGCCATTGCTGTATATGGAAAAACATCTAGTTTGTAACAAGGACAAGAAAAGACAGACAACGACGAAGGAGGAGGAGGTTAAAATAGAAGTGAAGACATGGCAACTCAGCTGTTAACTTGGGTTAGCAGCTAAAGTTCAAGGTTATAAAATCGGATTGCTGAGTCATTGCTATTTTAGTTAATCTGAGTTAAGAACACGCCCTTTTTTTGCAGTGAGCATTCACACTTACCCCCGTCTACACTACGAGGTTAGGTTGAATTTAGCCGCGTTAGGTTGATTTTATAAGCACAACCAACCCCGTTCCATCGACCTAAAGGGCTCTTAAAATCAACTTCTGTACTCCTCCCCGGCGAGGGGAGTAGCGCTAAAATCAACCTTCCCGTGTCGAATTTGGGGTAGTGCAGATGCAATTCGATGGTATGGAGCACTCTGGGATGGCTCCCAGAGGCCAAATGTGACCGCTCTGAACAACACTTTCAACTCCGATGCACTAGCCAGGTACACAGGAAAAGCTGCAGGAAATTTTGAATTTCATTTCCTGTTTGGTCAGCGTGGCGAGCTCAGCAACATAGGTGACCATGCAATACCCCCAGAATCACAAATGAGCTCCAGCATGGACCGAATGGGAGACACTGGATCTGATTGCTGTATGGGGAGAAGAATCTGTGCAGGCCTAACTCCGATCAAAAAGAAGAAATGCTAATATATATGCCAAAATTGCACAGGGCATGGTGGACAGAGGCTACAACGGGGACACACAGCAGTGCCGCGTGGAAGTTTAGTAGCTCAGGCAAGCCTTCCAAAAGACAAAGGAGGCAAACGGTTGCTCCGGGTCAGAGCCCCATTCATGCCACTTCTATGATCAGCTGCATGGCATTCTAGGGGGGGACCTTACCACTACCCCACCACTGTCCGTGGACACCTGCAAAGGGGGAGTCTCACGCAACAGGGAGGAGGATTTTGTGGAGGAGGAGGAGAATGCGCAGCAAGCAAGCCGTGAATCATTCTCCCCGGCAGCCAGGACCTTTTCATCACCGTGGAGCCAATACCCTCCCAAGGCAGGTCCTGGACCCTGATGCCGGAGAGGGCACCTCTAGTGAGTGCACATCTGTAACTACAGTACAGGGTTTAAAAGCAATTGTGTTTAACGTTTGATTTACTCTGAAGAATAGGGATGCATTCGCACCCAGTACAGCTACTGGAAAAGTCTGTTAACGCGTCTGGGGATGGAGCAGGAATCCTCCAGGGACATCTCCATGAAGCTCTCCTGGAGGTACTCTGAAAGCCTTTGCAGAAGGTTTCTGGGGAAGGCTGCCTTATTTCGTCCTCCACAGTAGGACACTTTACCATGCCAAGCCAGTAGCAAGTAGTCTGGAATCATTGCAGCACAAAGCATGGCAGTGAATGGTCCTGGGTTTTGGTCGCATTCAAGCAACATTCGGTCTATATCTTTCTGTGTTAGCCTCAAGAAAGTGATATCATTCATGGTCACCTGGTTGAAACAGGGGAATTTTTGTAAGGGAACAGTGAAAGGGCCCCGTTCACGCTGGGCTGTTTGCACTTGGCTAAAAGAGATCATCCCAGAAAATAGCCACGTAGTTGGGTGGGGGGAGGGGTGTGCTGCACACATCCACCCAAGAACTGCAGCCCCATCCTTTTGAATGGCAAACCCAACCGGCATTGCTTGCTATGGGAAATCATTCCCACATATTATGAAGGCGGAAGAAGCCAACCCCGTGTACCCTTTGGCTTACCATGGCTGCCTGGAAACAGCCCAGCCTTGTGTGATGTGTCACCATACCGGCATGCGCTCAATATAAAAGGCAAAATGCGACCTTGTACCTAAAGCACATGTTCTGTCTGCTGTGAATTGTTTGATTGACCGTGAAAGAGTCTCCCTTTTGTTCTCAGAAATATATCATCTTAAATTTTACTCTCCCTTTTTATCCCCCCGCAGGTGTAAATTTTTCTACGCTCCCCCATCATCTCCGTCCCTGAGGTTATCGTAGATTAGAAGGCGAAAAAAACCACACTCGCAATGACATGTTTTCCGAGCTCATGCAGTCCTCCTGCACTGATAGGGCACAGCTGAATGCATGGAGGCATTCAGTGGCAGAAGCCAGGAAAGTATTAAGTGAGCGTGATGACAAGAGGCGATGCTGAGGCTAATGGCAGAGCAAACGGACACGAGGAGGCATCTGGTGGAGCTGCAGGAAAGCGAACAAGAGCACAGACTGATGATGCATCCACTGTATAACCACCTGCCCTCCTCCCCAAGTTCCATATCTTCTTCACCCAGACGCCCAAGAATGCGGGGGGGGGGGGGGAGGAGGAGAGAGAGGAGGCAGCTCCGGGCACCCAACCACTCCACTCCAGAAGATGACCCAAGCCACAGAAGGCTGTCATTCAAACAGTTTTGATTTGTAGTATGACTACAATAAGCAACGTGGCCTTATCCTACCCAACCCCACCCAGGCTACCTTGTCAGTTATCTTTTTTTTTTTAATTAATAAGGGAAGAATGCATAGTTTCAAAACAATAGTGACTTTATATCCTTTGCCAGCTGTGATCGGAGAGTGAGAGTGGTTGGCTTAAAGGGAATTAAGATCAACGAAGGGGGGCAGGTTTGCATCAAGGAGAAACGCACACAACTGTCACACTGTAGCCTGGCCAGTCATGAAACTGGTTTTCAAAGCCTCTCGGATGCGCTGTGCTCTTCTAATCGCCCTGGTATCTGGCTGCTCAAAATCAGCCGCCAGGCAATTTGCCTCAACCTCCCACCCCGCCATAAATGTCTCCCCCTTACTCACAGATATTTTGGAGCACACAGCAAGCAGCAATAACAATGGGAATATTGGTTATGCTCAGGTCTAACCTAGTCAGCAAACAGTGCCAGCGAGCTTTTAAATGTCCAAAGGCACATTCTACCACCATTCTGCACTTGCTCAGTCTATAGTTGAACTGCTCCTTACTACTGTCCAGGCTGTCTGTGTACAGTTTCATGAGCCATGGGAGCAAGGAGTAGGCTGGGTCCCCAAGGATAACAGAATCCTCCCTACCAGCACTACAAAGAAAAGGATTCTGCATGGACTCCTCCGGACGGACGAAACAACAGACTGGATTTCTACATAGATTGCTTCCGTCGACGTGCAAAGGCTGAAATTGTGGAAAAGCAACATCACTTGCCACATAACCTCAGCCATGCTGAACACAACGCCATCTACAGCCTCAGAAACAACCCTGACATCATAATCAAAAAGGCTGACAAAGGAGGTGCTGTCGTCATCATGAATAAATTGGAATATGACCAGGAGGCTGCTAGACAGCTCTCTAACACCACATTCTACAGGCCATTATCCTCTGATCCCACTGAGGATTACCTAAAGAAACTACACCATCTGCTAAAAAAACTCCCTGACAAAGCACAGGAACAAATCCGTACAGACACATGCCTAGAACCCTGACCAGGGGTATTCTATTTGCTACCCAAGATCCATAAACCTGGATATCCTGGACGCCCCATCATCTCAGGCATTGGCACCCTAACATCAGGCTTGTCTGGTTATGTAGACTCTGTCCTAAGACCCTACGCTACCAGCACTCCCAGCTATCTTCGAGACACCACTGACTTCCTGAGGAAACTACAATCCATCGGTGATCTTCCAGAATACACCATCCTGGCCACTATGGACGTAGAAGCCCTCTACACCAATATTCCACACAAAGATGGACTACAAGCTATCAGGAACAGTATCCCTGATAATGTCACAGCTAACCTGGTGGCTGAACTTTGTGATTTTGTCCTCACCCACAACTATTTCACATTTGGGGACAATATATACCTTCAAGTCAGCGGCACTGCTATGGGTACCTGCATGGCCCCACAATATGCCAACATTTTTATGGCTGACTTAGAACAACGCTTCCTTAGCTCTCGTCCCCTAACGCCCCTACTCTACTTGCGCTACATTGATGACATCTTCATCATCTGGACCCATGGAAAAGAAGCCCTTGAGGAATTTCACCATGATTTTAATAATTTCCATCCCACCATCAACCTCAGCCTAGATCAATCCACACAAGCGGTCCATTTCCTGGACACTACTGTGCTAATAAGCGATGGTCACATCAATACCACCCTATACCGGAAACCTACTGACCGCTACACTTACCTACATGCCTCCAGCTTCCATCCAGGACACACCACACGATCCATTGTCTACAGCCAAGCTCTAAGATATAACCGCATTTGCTCCAATCCCTCGGATAGAGACAAGCACCTACAAGATCTCTATCAAGCATTCTTAAAACTACAATACCCACCTGCTGAAGTGAAAAAACAGATTGACAGAGCCAGGCGAGTACCCAGAAGTCACCTCCTACAAGACAGGCCCAACAAAGAAAATAACAGAACACCACTAGCTGTCACCTTCAGCCCCCAACTAAAACCTCTCCAGCGCATCATCAGAGATCTACAACCTATCCTGAAAGATGATCCTTTACTCTCACAGATCTTGGGAGACAGACCTGTCCTCGCTTACAGACAACCCCCCAACCTAAAGCAAATACTCACCAGCAACCACACATCACTGAACAAAACCACTAACCCAGGAACCTATCCTTGTAACAAACCCCGATGCCAACTCTGTCCACATATCTATTCAAGTGACATCATCATAGGACCTAATCACATCAGCCATACCATCAGGGGCTCGTTCACCTGCACATCTACCAATGTGATATATGCCATCATGTGCCAGCAATGCCCCTCTGCCATGTACATTGGCCAAACCGGACAGTCTCTACGCAAAAGAATTAATGGACACAAATCTGACATCAGGAATCAAAATACTCAAAAACCAGTGGGAGAACACTTTAACCTGTCTGGTCATTCAGTGACAGACCTGCGGGTAGCTATATTACAACAGAAAAACTTCAAAAACAGACTCCAAAGAGAGACTGCAGAGCTAGAATTGATATGCAAACTAGACACAATCAACTCCGGTTTGAATAAGGACTGGGAATGGCTGAGCCATTACAAACGTTGACTATCTCCCCTTGTAAGTACTCTCACACTTCTTATCACACTGTCTGTACTCGGCTAGCTTGATTATCACTTCAAAAGTTTTTTTTTTTTTTTTTTTTTTTCTCTTAATTAATTGGCCTCTCAGAGTTGGTAAGACAACTCCCACCTGTTTATGCTCTCTGTATGTGTGTATATATATCTCCTCATTATATGTTCCATTCTATATGCATCCGAAGAAGTGGGCTGTAGTCCACGAAAGCTTATGCTCTAATAAATTTGTTAGTCTCTAAGGTGCCACAAGTACTCCTGTTCTTCTTTTTATTGGCATTTTAACATCCCCAATGGTAATTTTCTGGTCTGGGAAGTAAGTCCCTTCTTGCAGCTGTTCGAACAGCCCGGAGTTCCTAAAGATGCGAGCATCACGCACCTTTCCCAGCCATCCCACTTTGATGTCAGTGAAATGTCCCTTGTGATCTACCAGTGCTTGCAGCACCATTGAGAAGTACCCCTAGCAGTTTATGTACTGGTTGTCAAGATGGTCCGGTGCCAAGATAGGGATATGTGTTCCGCCTATCACCCCACCACAGTTAGGGAACCCCAGTGCAGCAAAGCCATCCACTCTGACCTGCACATTTCCCAGAGTCACTACCCTTGATAGCAGAAGGTCAGTGATTGCATTGGCTACTTGGATCACAGCAGTCCCCACAGTAGATTTGCTCAGTCCAAATTGATTCCTGACTGACCGATAGCAGTCAGGCGTTGCAAGCTTCCACAGGGCTATTGCCACTCACTTCTCAACTGTCAGGGCAGCTCTCATTTTGGTATTCCTGTGCTTCAGGGCGGGGGAAAGCAACTCACAAAGTTCCAGGAAAGTGGCCTGATGCATGCAAAAGTTTTGCAGCCACTGGGAATCATCCCATACCTACAACACTATGCAGTCCCACCAGTCTGTGCTTGTTTGCCAGGCCCAGAATCGGCATTCCACTGTATCAACCTGCCCCACTGCCGCCATGATGTCCCAATTGCCACATCCCGGGCTTTCAGGAACCTCTGTGTCCATGTCCTCCTCACAATCATCCTTGTGTTGGTGGCTCCTAACTCTAAGCTCTGCACATACTGCAGGATAATGCGCGAGGTGTTTACAATGGTCACAACAGCAGCGGTGAGCTGAGCGCGCTCCATGCTTGCCGTGCTATGGCGTCTGCATGGGTAACCCAGGAAAAAAGGCGTGAAACAATTGTCTGCCGTTGCTTTCACAGAGGGAGGGAGGGGAGACTGATGACAAGTACCCAAAACCACCCGCAACAATGTTTTTGCCTCATCAGGCATTGGGAGCTTAATCCAGAATTCCATGGGATAGCTACCCACACTGCACCGGTCCATGAGTCGATGCTAGCCACGGTATTGAGGACGCACTCCACCGACTTAATGTGCTTAGTGGTGACATATACAATCGACTGTATAAAATCACTTTTTAAAGATAGACTTCTATAAAATCAACCTAATTTCGTAGTGTAGACATACCTTTAGTTACTCAAATAATCATACTGTCTTCACAGCATGTCTGCTAACATTCTGAATGCAAGGCCAAGTTTTGGACTCATATAGCCGTTTTACTCAAGAGTGGTATAACTTTTGGAGCCCCTAGAGTAAAGAATAATTCTTTCTTTCAGGATCTGAACACACCAGGTAAGAGGAAGGGACCACTGCAAAAGACAATTAAAGAAACAGCACAACTCTCTGCTTAGCACAAGCTGTGGAATAAAGCAACTAGTAACAAGGTTCTACAGGAGACTAGCTTGTCATAGGGCAATTGATAGTAGAGATCCCATCATTATCACCGTACACTGGGGGGAAGGAGGGGGGGAAAGAGTGCTATAAAAAAACAGAAGCATATCTTTATATGACAGAAAGACATGATTCTATATAAATTTCAGCTGTTTCCTCTAATGCTTATGAAAAATCTTAGGACTTCTTGGATTCCTGAAATATTACTGTTGTAGAACATGTGAAAACTCAATGCCATACCAGACAGCAGTGCTCGAAAAGGTTTTCATTAATAAGTTTAGAGATACTTCAGTTTAAATACAACCGTTTCTGAAGGGAAAAAACAGGTAGATTTCTCCACTCATGCCTTCTACTACTACAAACACAGGACAAGTTTGTTGCAATTAATATCAATTTTATATGTTATATACACACCCCTCAGATGTAGGGTGGCAAAATATCTGTTTAAATGTAATCAAATGACTTCACTATTTAGATACATCTTTTATCATGTCACATGCCTTCTGCCCACAAACTGTCTCCCTGGCACTACCATTCTAAATCCTTGAGTAGCGTCTCACAAACTTAAGAGCAGACCTACCAGAAAATTGTCTGGCATCCACTACTGTGTATTACTTTTTTTTTTAAAATCAAGTATGCATTACATATTTACGTCATTACTATCAGTTGCATTATAATGCAAGCATCAGGCTTTAGTTTAGAGTATACCCCAAACTGTAATCAACCTACTCTGGTGTCTTCTGCAACCTAGCAGCCAGGTGATGAGTCAAAACATAAAGCCCAGAAGGGGCCATCATACCATCTAGTCCAACTTCCTGTGCATCACTGACCACCAGCACCTCCACATTAAATCCAACAACTGCAATTAACTAAAGCACCATGGCTGCATTTCCTCCCCGAGCCCGTGAACTTTTGCAAAATGTAAATCAATTCTAGTGACAAAGCTCAGCAGCTCAACACTGTGAGCTACCTGCTGTGCAAAAGATTCACTGATTTGCATATTTCTGCGGTATAGAGTACCGTTATGAGACAGGCCATGAAGCTTACCTCAAGTAAGCATGGAAACCATGACAAGAGTTAAAACTAACAGCTCATACTCTATTGAAAAGTCTTAATCTAGATCTCTCAAGAATTTGTATTCCCCTAGGTTATGTTTTAATTTCTGAAACCTAATTTCAGTTTTTAGGTCACTGCATGTTCAGTTGTCAGTTTCAAAAAACTGATTACTTTTCTATGATAAATCAAGACCACAGGCACAATTTGAATTGCTTATATATAGTAGCTAAAAATGTCCCTATGTAAGTTAGTCACTTGTGGTGTGACATGACTTGGCATACACAAACCTAGCTACATGCTTTTCCCTCTGCATGATCTAGTTAGATCTATTTTTCAGGCCTACTGTTCCATATTATGATCGCTCATTGAGCTGTGGAATACAGTATTGTTAGAGGAAGTGTCTCGGAAAACAAAGTTTAGACCAGTGGTTCTCAAACTAGGGCTGCCGCTTGTTCAGGGAAAGCCCCTGGCAGGCCAGGCCAGTTTGTTTACCCGCCACATCCACAGGTTCGGCCGATCACGGCTCCCACTGGCCGCGGTTCACCGCTCTAGGCCAATGGGGGCTGCAGGAAGGGCGGCCAGCACATCCCTCAGCCCGCACCGCTTCCTGCAGCCCCCATTGGCCTGGAGCGGTGAACCGCGGCCAATGGGAGCCGCGATCGGCCGAACCTGCAGACATGGCAGGTAAACAAACTGGCTTTTCCTGAACAATCGGCAGCCCTAGTTTGAGAACCACTAGACCATTTGAACTGTTGTCCATTCTCTTGTTCACATAGTTTGTTTTTATTAGTCTTGATATGCTCCACTTCACAAAGGACCAGTTTTGTTATATGCAACTAGATCTTAGTAACTTTCAACTGAAAGTTTTGAATATTTTTGAAAATATTTTATTTATTTATAAGAGCAAGAAGCAACAAGTTTCGGAGTCTTGTACTAGTAGTAAGTTAACTAGGTCCCCATTAGGAGTACTCAGTGAAAGTATCACAACTTCACTCTTCTGACACACAGATGAGCAGTTTACCAGGCGCATGAAGGCCACGCATCTTGGACATAAGGGAATATATTAGAGCAGTCCTGATCTCTTAGTGGGATGTGTAGACTGAGGGAGACTATTCATGTCAGCATGCAAGACTTCAAACTTCATGTGTGCAGCAGGCCATTGTGCTGAAGTAAAAATGGGAAACTAGCATGTGGGCAAACTCAGTTTCCTTGAAGGTCACCTAAGAGTTGCCACAGGCTGTTTTACAGAATTCTAAACTGAAGCCATCCTTAATGTGAAAGATAATATGCTGTGTTCATTTTAATTTGACATGGCTTACTTAAAAAAAAAAACAAAAAACAAAAAAAACACCTTCCACTCAACTTTGAGGCTGACAAATTTGCAAGCCTCAAAAATACAAGGCAGGCTGATCATCTCCATCCAGGACCTATGGAGATTAGTCTCCAGCCCTCATCCACTGTGACCTGGAAACTTCCCCCAAATGTATGAGGTAGTGATAATGCGCAGGCACTGCTATTTCAGCACCCTTTGGGCCTTTTGTTAGCTGTTTCTTTTCCAAACTAAAATGTGCAAAGAGACTTAGCCAAATCCTTGCAGAGAAATAAGTTACATAGGCTCATATACCATACATTCCATCCCAGTATCTTTATGATAAAGCGTAAAAATAGCAAAGGAGAAAAACAAAAAGGAAATGTGAATTATCACAGAAGCCCTGGGGTAAGAAAGGAGCTCCGAAGACCTAATACTACTGCAGAAGGTAGACAGTTCTGCCATTTTCAGCCAATAGGTTCAGCCTACAAGCAACCTTACTCCATCCACAGAATTTGTGGTGGTGGTAAAAGTCTTCATACTTGTGGAACAGACACACACACAAGAAGAAAGAAGGAGGTTGCAATTTAAGTACTCTTTTTTGGGAGGTGGGCAGGGACAGTTGTTTGTGTAGTCTTTTTGTTAAAATTGTTTTTAAAGAAAAAATGTATTAAGTAAAAATACATCTCTAACTTAACATTAACTACATAAAACCAGGCATAAACACGGTAACTAGTTAACAACTGTATGGGGCGTAATTATAAATGTTAAGTTATGAAGTAAAAAGGGTTATCAATGACAATATTCAGCATCCACCTCCATTGCTCAAATACTTACTGAAGATAATTTTGAATGT